>NC_069725.1:24116066-24183566 GCF_027358585.1 Pangasianodon hypophthalmus | reverse complement strand
TGTGACTCTGAGTGTTATTAATGATATAAGAGTGTAGATGATGGAGGTCATGTGACTGAGTGTTATTAATGATATAAGAGTGTAGATGATGGAGGTCATGTGACTCTGAGTGTTATTAATGATATAAGAGTGTAGATGATGGAGGTCATGTGACTCTGAGTGTTATTAATGATATAAGAGTGTAGATGATGGAGGTCATGTGACTGAGTGTTATTAATAAGAGTGTAGATGATGGAGGTCATGTGACTCTGAGTGTTATTAATAAGAGTGTAGATGATGGAGGTCATGTGACTCTGAGTGTTATTAATAAGAGTGTAGATGATGGAGGTCATGTGACTCTGAGTGTTATTAATAAGAGTGTAGATGATGGAGGTCATGTGACTCTGAGTGTTATTAATAAGCGTGTAGATGATGGAGGTCATGTGACTCTGAGTGTTATTAATAAGTAGATGATGGAGGTCATGTGACTCTGAGTGTTATTAATGATATAAGAGTGTAGATGATGGAGGTCATGTGACTGAGTGTTATTAATAAGAGTGTAGATGATGGAGGTCATGTGACTGAGTGTTATTAATAAGAGTGTAGATGATGGAGGTCATGTGACTCTGAGTGTTATTAATAAGAGTGTAGATGATGGAGGTCATGTGACTCTGAGTGTTATTAATAAGAGTGTAGATGATGGAGGTCATGTGACTCTGAGTGTTATTAATAAGAGTGTAGATGATGGAGGTCATGTGACTCTGAGTGTTATTAATAAGCGTGTAGATGATGGAGGTCATGTGACTCTGAGTGTTATTAATAAGAGTGTAGATGATGGAGGTCATGTGACTCTGAGTGTTATTAATAAGAGTGTAGATGATGGAGGTCATGTGACTCTGAGTGTTATTAATAAGAGTGTAGATGATGGAGGTCATGTGACTCTGAGTGTTATTAATAAGCGTGTAGATGATGGAGGTCATGTGACTCTGAGTGTTATTAATAAGTAGATGATGCAAATCTGAGCAGCTCGGCTTTTATAAATATGTAAATTTTTTTATCTTAAGGCTAAATTTGCACATCATTTACAGTGTGTGTAGAAAGTCCATTAACCTCGGCCTCGTTTATCTCAGAAACCACTTTAACTTCCTCTCTGAAATGTCATTCGCCTCAAAGCACTATGGGAAAATAATACAAACGCTCTAAAGGAATTAGCTGTGACGGATTATTGTTATTTCATCTCTTTAACTTTTTCTTCGGGAGCAGATAGAGTTCTATCGGATCTTCGTCTTTTTTCTAATTGAAAACAAAAGTATGGAAAGAGCAGGTGATGACTCGTGTGGCATCGAGGACAAAGCCTTCACGCTGAGACAAACAAGATACTTTTTTAATATTAAAAAAAATTCTTATTAAAGACTCGCTAATGTCCTGCTATTTTGACGTCTCAAAAAAGAAGAAAATTGTGATTTAATTTTACTTACTAAATTCCCAAAATTTAAATTTTGTATTTATTTTTGTATTAATTCCACCACTAAAATGTCACTGTTATTCAATCGGACATTATTCACATTCCCACAGAAGAGATGAAAAAGTGGCTTTGAGTTAATAATTAATGAATAATTAATAAATCCTAACATCATATTTATAAATTTAAATTTACAGTATAAATACCGTAAGTGCCATGTCTAACTCCTGGAATTCTTAGAGTTATTTTTGTCTTTTTATTTTTTAAAAATTCAACATATTTAAAAAAAATTATCTTCAGAGAGTTTTTAAATTGTGAATTTTTACACTAACTCAACACAACAAACAGGAATTTTTTTATCAATCCAGTAAAGTTTCTGGGATGTGGTTTTAATCAGGACAGTTTTGTCTTTAAACTAGCTGCTACATGGCGCTCAGTAAGTCACAGGACAGACGCTGTAGGCTATCGCGTACGCTAGCTCTATCCACAACATTGTTTGCTGTCTCAACTTTTACAAACACCTTACATTACATTAAATATTTACTGTTCGAATGGAAGAAATGGATTATTCTATAGTAATAAATAGAACAAGGTGAAAAATCATCTGTCTGTTAGTGAGAAATTCTGATTAGTGACATTTGACAGTTTTCCACTAAACCACACACACACACACACACACGTCTATCTCTGGTGCAGGAAACCAGAATCCTATTCATATCTTTTTTTTTTTTTTTGCTGGTTTTGTTTGGTTTTATTTGATGGTTCACACCTGATACACAGCAGATGGTTTCTATTTTTGCAAAAGGAAAAGCTCGTTCAGGGCGCGATGAGGTCGAGTTTAACGACGGATCCACACTGAGGGACGTTTGTACCACCTTCTCACTGTCTCCACTCGTACATGCCAGAACCAGGCCTTCGAAGGCCTTTGAAACTCAAAAGCAGTAAAACAATGAGAGTGAAATTTAAAGTCGGAGCATTTGGCTTTGTCAAAGGTCGTTCCAAGAAAAAAAAAACAAAAAAAAACAGAGTTTCCAAAAAGACGCTTTACAGAAATCAGCAGCAGG
This sequence comes from Pangasianodon hypophthalmus, assembly GCF_027358585.1. Classification (NCBI taxonomy): domain Eukaryota; kingdom Metazoa; phylum Chordata; class Actinopteri; order Siluriformes; family Pangasiidae; genus Pangasianodon; species Pangasianodon hypophthalmus. The sequence goes on along the minus strand of NC_069725.1, from coordinate 24,181,061 downwards.
TCTCCAGATTTCCTGTGCCTTCATGTCCGTGGAGACTTGACTCAAAACATTTGGCTGGAGGCTTCTGGTCTGAGGCACAGATGGAGAGAAGATGTTTTTTTCCTTTACTTTTTCTGTATGTTTATTCGTTACAGTAGCTGAGTGCACTACCAAGAAGTGTAAAATAACTTGTGTTTATAGTGGCTGGAAGCAGTAGAGATGATGACGATGCATTACGCATAACGCAGCGCATGTAGAGTGTGAACCGTTCTCAACACTTCACTTGCTAGCTAAATTAAAACCTGAACATCGTGTGAATTGTTACAGGCATCAGACGACGCTGGCTTCCCTGCAGCCCTGCCGCAGTAACAGACCTGTATAACATCCGCTATGAGAATCTGCTGGCTAGTTACCTAGCAAACAATAAACAACAGCTGATGTGCTAGAACTGATTTTGCCAAGAACTAGCTAGCTAGCTAGCTGTCATAACCAGCACAACTGGCTAATGAGCTAACATCAGCTTTCTCTCTCAGTACTAATACTAAACTCAGTAGCTAGCAGCAGCTAACAGAAACACTTTAAAAGGCTTTTTGGGGGAAAAAAATGGTGGAATTTTAACTTTAACAGATGGCTAATATGAAATTCCAGATCACAGCTTTGTGCCTCTTTCTAATGCTAACTCCATAGATGCTAATTTTGGATTGATTAATGAATACAAACAATAACTGATGGGATAAAACGTTGTTGTCGTTGGTAGTGGACTCAGACTCGGACTTCTGTACCCCGAGACCGAGGTTTATTATGTACTCGATAAACGTATAATAAACTGTTTAATAATAAACATATTAGTAGCTAATGATATCTGAAACATCATATCACTAGTAAGATTAGAAATAATAATAATAATAATATTTCAGCTGATAGCATGATAACGGTTTTAGCCTAAGCTGCGAATGCTAAGCATCTGACATTTTTATACAACAGATCACATTTTTTTTTTAAACTATCTCTAAGTATTTTCTGTATTGCAACATCATATTTAAGGTGTTTCGTACACAGCAAATAAATTATTTTTGAAAGAAAACATTCAGCTGTTTGTTTTTTTCTCCTTTATATGTTCTACAGATGTTGATCATGTGACTTAAAGATACAGTTTGTACCTGGATTGTAAACAAGACATTAAAGTTGAACTTGAGATTTTGTAGTGTTTACTATTTCATATAAATAAATATATTTATACATATAAGAACACTAAGTAAAGCATTTCCTGTTAACTTTATGGTTACAGTAAGTTTTTTCTCACTTAACATCATCAAGAGCTAATAAACTTGCAGTAGCAAATGAACAATAAAGCCGGGAGATGTGACGATAATTTATCGCGATATCGATATTATATGTCACAACACACTTTCTGACTAGTAATGTGAGGAACGTTTACAGATTTTTAAACATTGTTTAATGTGATAATGTTAACGAAAATAAATTAAATGAGGATTTTCAGGGTTTTTTTTTTTTGAGATATTGTGGGTACTAAAGATATTGGAACGAATCCGGGGGAAGTGAACGCGAGTGCAGATGAGTTTTAATAAATAAACAAAAACGAACAAACACAGACAAGGAAAAGAAGCAACAACTAGAAAAACTAACAGAGGAGCAGAGCAAGACAAGCGCAACATAAACACAAGCTACTCACAACAACAACAATAACAAACACCACCATCACAACCACAACACCAACAACAACAACAAACAACACCCGCAGCAGCAGCAACAGCAACAAACAACACCAGCAACAACAACAACAAACAACACCAGCAGCAGCAGCAACAACAACAACAACGACAACAAACAACACCAGCAGCAGCAGCAGCAACAACAACAACAACAACAAACAACACCAGCAGCAACAACAACAACAACAACAAACAACACCAGCAGCAGCAGCAACAACAACAACAACGACAACAAACAACACCAGCAGCAGCAGCAGCAGCAGCAACAACAACAACAACAACAAACAACACCAGCAGCAACAACAACAACAACAACAACAACAACAAACAGCAGCAGCAGCAGCAACAACAACAACAACAACAACAACAACAACAACAACAAACACCAGCAGCAGCAGCAGCAACAACAACAACAACAACAACAACAACAACAACAACAAGTCTAAGAACCACAGCACTCAGCAACAAGAGAGACGACTGGCAGAACTTATATAAGGGAACTAATCAGGGGACCCAGAACAGGTGCGCGCAAACACAGGAAGTGATCCAGACAGCAGAAGAAGAAGAACAGAACTGGGAGTGAGGCTGAGGCTGCCCTCTGCTGCTCTGGAGGGGAATTTACCAATGATAAATGTGATCTTTTCTTTTAAATCTGAGTTTTGTATTGAATCTTTAAGATGTTTTTTTTTAAATACAGATTTTTAAAAATATTTGGATGTTAAATTATTTATTTTTCTAAATATAAATTCAGTTTCTTCTTAGATATTGCATGTATCATGATATCTTTTTTTTTTTGACTTATACACCAGAAATTAAATTCTTAAATGGCCGAGTCAGTCACCTGACCTTGACCTGAGCTGCTCTTCAATTACTGAAGACAAACCGAAGGCAGAAAAACCCGCAAACAAGCAGCAACTGAAGGCGGCTGCAGTAAAGACCTGGCAAAGTGTCTCGCGACAGGAAACTCAGCATTTGGTGATGTCCAGGGGCTCCAGACTTCAGACAGTCACTGACTGCAAAGGATTTGCATCCAAGTAGTAAAAATAATCCTAATATTTATGATTATATTAGTTTGAGCCTGTGAAAATGGAGGGACTCCAAATGGTTAATGCAATATTTTTGTAAAAACCCCTTGAATTAAAGCACATCTTAATTGCTTCACACATATATATATATATATATATATGAGACATTTTTGTTATATCAAAATTTGTAACTCGATTAGAACAAAATAAATGTATAAAGGTTTGGAGTTAAGGGCTTGTTTTGCATTTAAAGCTTTTGTTTTATACAAATTTCTAGAAATTTATATGAATTTCAGCCACATTGTCTTCGCTTGTTTGAATTTATATACGTTTTTTTCAAGAGATCAGATTCCTAGCTCGGTCATTTTCTCAATGGTTTGTTTTAAAATTGTTACAAGATTAAAATTTTTTTTAAAAAGACGTTTCTACGTATTTGTGATAAATCGAAGGCTTAGAGCAACAAATCTGCATCAAACAAAATTTTCCTCACCATATATTTTCTCTGGAAATCCTGCCTCAGAGTTATATGGTGTTTAATAGATGCCACGATGGACCACAAGTTGTACCACTGGATTATTGTGCCACAGTTTTGCCCTTGTCTGAGAAAATACCTTATTTTTTTAGTTGACTTACTGTGTGATATTGTCGGTATGGATAAAGAATAAAAGAGTAAGGGTTAAATGCTTATAGAAACCGGATTTTCGGGAATAAAAGAAGGAATATAATAGATAAAGCTAAATATAAAATTTCCAGTAAGCACAATTCTATTAGAGCAGGTTATAAACAGAAAGGTCAGGAGAGAGTAGTGGAGAAATTGCAAGGCTTTTCCACATGTTCCACTCGCTGCTCGATAATGCTGAAAAATTGCTGTGCAGCACCAAATTGCACTTTCTCTGTGCTAATCTATAAAACCATGTGAAAAGTGGACGTGCAGTACAGGAAGGACGCTCTAAAAAAACATCTAAAGCAAAAAGTGAGGAACATTTGAAAAGCCTGAGAACATCTGGAGTGTTTTCTACCGGAGAGAACTGAAGTCATTCAGGGAGCAACATTTCAGGTCTGATTTAGCGAGCTGATGTGAAAAGATAAAGAGGATGGGGACATGTGACTGAGTGCGAACCGGTCTTATACTAAATCCATTAAAACTCTAGATTTAAATCACTTCATCACTTTATCTGTAAAGAAAAAGTCACCCTGAAGAACTTGGGCTTTTGATCTTTATAATTAATATGTCCATGATTTTCTTTTTAGTTTAAAGTTCTTTCATGGTCTCTTTCATGGTCTCTCTCTTTTCACCTGTATTAATGGTTTACCCACAATGCAGTTCAATATGAACCTCTTGATAGTGGTGCAGTGGGATTTAACCCTTGCTTCATCTCTACCTAAAGAGAGTGATGCGGCGGCGCTTTAGTGCTTTAGTCAGTCCGGCTCTCTCGCCTCCTCACCTGTACACTCTGCTCTAACACATCAGCTTCCAAACCTTCAACTTTCACACTAACACCATCATCAACACCATCGCGCTCGTCATCTCGTAGATCGCTAACTACCCGAGACGAGTCTCAGCTTGCGTCGTACAGCTGCACTGCATTCTGGGACTTTGAGTCTAGTGTTTGCAGTGACGTCTCCACTGCTTCTATGCTGGATTTCTCATGAAAACGGTGGTCGAGAAAAGAAGCTGTTGTTGTTTTGTTTTTAGGAGCTAACAGCGAAGCTTGAATGTTATCACTTAAGAAAAATGTTTTTCTTTTGAATGCCAAAAAAAACGCTCACAGGAATAACGGCATCAACCGACAGTTCGCAGCAGAATCACTGAACTAAATCTAAACGTATTTCATGTAATCCACAGGGTGGAGTTTTCCTTTAAAACGACTCTGAAAGCTGTTTTTTTTCCACATGTACACTCCTGAACCATTTACAGGTTCCTCGCACACCACCTCGGGATCTCTCCTCATCACCCTCTTCATCTGAGCCTCATGCAGCAGTCGTATTATTTTGCTCACGGGGCAGCTGCACATGCGATACCTCACCTGTACTTCGTCTAACAGCTACCTGTGAGGAGAACGTGATGATTACACTCTCCTCAGCTACACACCGCTGTGGCTGTGATAGACTTCGAGCTCACGATCCCTCGATGATCATCACAATCACAATCCTGTCATCTCAGACCTCCTCTTAAGACAACGAGAGAGTTTTTATTTCGAGCCAGAAAGTGGAGTATTTTTTAAACAGCAGTCATTCAGACGACCTGAAGACCAACCGAGAATCAATTTCACGAACTGATGAAAAAGACTGAAGACAAAAACGTGAAATATTTTCTGCTTTACAGACCACATGGAGGGAGATGGATGTAGAGTCACGTTCCAACCCTGGAATCCTGGAAAACAATTTCAAGATTTTCTTGTTTTACTAAACTTAGACTGAGAGCGCTGAGGAAAAAAAACAGCTACGAGAACATGAGCTGGTGGTTTAAAGTGTATTACATCGCCCTGTAACTCTTAAACTACTAAATAATTACATTTTAATGATTTAAAAATCATTTTTCAGCAGCGAATCTGAGAAAATATTTATGTAACCATTCAAAAAGTGTGTTTCCTCATTCTCAGGCTACAATATCTCACTTTCAACAGATTTGAATTATTAGCATAAAATTAACAAACACACAAAAAGGGACACAAGCACATTAAGGACTTTCTAATGATTTACTTAAAATTCATTTTTTTAATTAAAAATTTGCTTTCAATCTATAATCTGTGTAACGAGATTGAACTTTCAAGCCGACCTCGTCACTCCATACCACAACATTGAAATCAAGAAAAAAAAAACAATGAGAGAACGTAATTTTCTTCTTCCCATGATCTTCAGGAAATTTCACTTCCGTATTTTTATCCGTTGTCTTTTACTGCAGGTTCAGTTTGTCTTTTTACGCTGACCTTCTACACCTCAGTCAGGCAGAAACACTGAAATACATGTGCTTTTTCACACTCAGCTGCACAAATTCATCAAAAACATTTGCATAAAACATGGTAATTATTCTGCTGTTCGGTTTCACAAAGTCATGTAGAAACACATCTGTATCCAGCATCAGTTTTTTCTGAAAATATGTACAAATGTCAATTTTGTTCTGCCTAGAATATATTTTTAAAAAGAGAATTAGCCTACCAGGCTACACGGTGCCACACAAGACAAATCCAGTTATTTTATTTCCACCGTCATTGAAGGGAAATTTACTTCTACGTGAAGAGCAAGAGGAGAAAAAATACATTTAGGAGCATCACAGTAAGTTTAAATGAACATGAGGAACATGGATAAATAGATAAATAAACACAGAAATACATAAAAGAAACAAAAAAAAAAGAAAAAAGTAAGACAATACATATGAAATACAGCTCAAATGTCATGTTTTTGTCAGTTCCTAAAAGTTTAGAGCGCCATATTAGGTTTATGCTGTAGTTGTTAAGATCCAGGAAACAAAAAAAATCCCAAAAAATGTTCATGCTAGTTGCTAGCTGAGTCTTTAACTTGATGTCCAGTCACATGACTGGTGGCTTTAAAAGCTGAGAAAAAAATTATATATATATATAAAACAACAGGTACACAAATCTGAGCTAGCATGTTAAGGGTTATTAGCTTGGCTTAGCATGCTAGCACAAACCAGGAAGTGCAGTATATCCCTGTCGTTAGATTGGACATTGCAAACACCGCAGGCTGATTTTGGTTCTTGAGCTGATCTGTTTTTTTCTCGCAGCATGGTTGGTTAGCATGATTCATTCCTATCCAGCTAGTTTGCTAGTTTTAGCAATGTCAGGCTAAATTAGCATTTAAGTGATTAGCATGGACCTGATTTTGTGTAAAACTCACAACAATTCACAAAAACAAAAAAATAATAACAATTCTACGAATGCTGTTCCATCCCCTCAAACTAATACGCAAAACGAAACGTAAACCCGAATCAAATTACAGCAAGAAGTTAATCCATTAATCCGCGTATATCGTTTATGTCCAGATCGTCCAACATGGCCGCTATACGTTGGTCTCGAGGCCGTTCATGTCGATGGAGCAGTGCTCCTTGTCCTTGTGTTTAAGGTGGCGTGGGGGCACTGGGGGTATTTTACGCTCGGGAGGCGGGGGTCGCACTCCTTCCTCTAACTGCATGAGGCGAGCGACGTCCGGGGAAATGAGCTCAGGTTTGCCCCCTGCTGGAAGCGGCTGGAAACTGCCGTTATTCTGCTGGCAGTTCATCAGCTGCTGGATGTGGACGGGTTTCGTCTCGCAGATTAGAGGAACCTGAAGAGAGAAGGAGAATAAATGAAAGAGGTGGAGATGATAAACTCGGACACTGGCGCAGCAGACAGAGCAAACTCATTCTCCGGGGTTGTCTTTACGTTCCTCCTGTCAGTCATGTTATAGACACGCCCCCAAGCCCCTTCACCACGCCCCCAATCTTCACTGCTCAGAAATGAAGGAGTTCAGTTCTAAATGGCAGCGTTTTAGGAAAAAGTTTTGATTTACTACAAAAAAAAAAAAAAGAAATAAGTAAATCTAGACACTATTTTTTCCAAGACGGAGAATCCTGCTGACTGCAAAGGGGACGAAGCAAAGGACACTGAAGTAGCTACATTTCTCCTGGACAGGAAATGAGATCATTAATGTTATAAATTAATACAAATAATTTGCCATTTTTTCTTGTTTTATATCTGGCCAAGTACATTAAGATGAACAGTGTAGTTATACTGGCTAATGAATTTGATCGCTAGTCTTGCAATTATAGCAGGAAAGCTGAGGTAATTGTAATCCAGGCTGGAAGTGAGGCAGAGGGCGTCCGGTGTCATGGAACATTGCTGTAGCTGTAAACTTCCAGACCTGCTCTCGGAATCGTCCATGCATTAACAAATCATGTTCAAGTTGTTTGATATATCTGTATTTCACAGTTTCATATAGATAAAGTCCGCTGATCACTGTAGATTCTGGGAGGCGGAGCTTTTGTGTGCATGGCGTTTTTGTAATTCACCTTTTAACCACTAGAGCTTAAATTTTAGAGCCTGAACGCACCTTCAAGCAAAAACACTAATGATGACGTCATCAAGCAAGCGCCAGCTAAATACACGCTCCATACATCTATCCAGAATTGTGTTTCTAGAGTTTCTATCTTCTCTTAAAACCTCAGACAAGCTAAAATCCTTCCATATTTGGCATTTATTTAATTCACTATCTACAGATTCATATCTGCATATAAACACTGTGTAGAAACCAGACTACCGAAGTAGCATGCATCGGCCTCGTCTTTTCTCCGCTAGTCCACTTTTTTTTGTGAAATCCAGGAAAATAAAGTGGACTTAATCCATGCAGAGGCAGCGGGCCCACATATTTTGGCAGATAACTGATAATGGGATCGTCCTGCACACATGGTGTCCATTAAAAAGCTGATTCTGCACAGACTGAACCTTTAACCTCAATCACAACGTCTAAAAAGCTATCGTTCAAGCAAAATTCCTTACAAAAATGTCACGCTTTACCTTAAAGGTGATCAGTCTGTCCAGACGTGTGTGTGTGTGTGTGTGTGTGTGTGTGTGTGTGTGCTTGTTTTGTTTTGCATTGCAGCGTTCAGGCTGATGTAGCTAACAAGTAAATTAGCCTCAGGCTGATTGATTAGCGCTGGGGTGAGGGGAAAATGTATGCATATTTTTAATTATTTCTTTAATCTAGTGCGCTGTATTTGAGTTGATAAATCGGTGCATCAATAATGAAGATAAGTGTTTACCTCCAACGTCTGCTGTTGTTAAAAGTCCCTCGTAAATAAAGCTGACGTCTGTTGAAAAATGATCCAGCAGCACTTTAGTGTCTAACGGCAGATAATGAAATTCTCAGCGTCTTACGGTAATGCTCAGTGAAGACTGTGCTGATGAATCACTTTATTAAGTGTGTGAACTTCCTGCATCACTCCAGCATGTAAATCCTGTTCCTCTGAGAGGAGTGAAATGGATGTTTGCCTCAGATTGAAAAATGATCTCTACTCGAGACACCTGGCTTCCTGTCTGCTTTATTGTCTAAATATTTAGGCAACATTGTGCTCGGCGTGTCTGACATTCACTCGGGCTTTTCTCTCAGTTACCTCCAGGATTTTCGCTTCTTAGAAAAGAATATATGTTTCTCAATCTTGTGGTGTTCATAACCAAACTCTCTGTTAGCATGACATCTGGCAGTGATGTTAACATGACCCTGTGTACAGTCTCAGGGAATGATATGTTTATGATATGACACATTTATGACATGACATTTGACATGGCACAGCACTTATAACACCTGACACGACACCTGACATGACACATTTATAAAATGACACATTTAATACGACATGTTTATGAGATAACACTTATAACACCTCACATGACACATTTACGACATGACACCTGACATACTCATTTACGTTGTGCCCTCTGACATGACACATTTATAACATGACTTTTGACCTGACACAGTTATAACATGACAAATTTATGACATAACATGTTTATGACACAGCACTTATAACACCTGACATGACACATTTATAAAATGACACATTTATTACGGCATGTTTATGACACAACACTTATAACACCTCACATGACATACTCATTTATGTCGTGCCCCCTGACATGACACATTTATAACATGACAATTCACATGACATGACATTTCTAACACCTGACATGACACACTTTTGACACGACATTTGTCATGACACACTTATGACATCTGACATGATATGTTAATGGAATGACACGCTTATGACATGACATCTGAAATGACACAAGGTTCCAGGGAGTTATTACCACTTGTCCAGCAACAGTGTTCTTCTTTTCATTTGAACAGTAAGTGAGTGACTTCAGGAACTTAATCTAAATACAGAACAAGACGTGACTCACTCCGTCTCCCTCTTGCATGAAGTCCTTCCTGCAGATGTGCGCCATGATTCCTGTAGCGAGCGCGTCTCCCATTACGTTCACCATCGTGCGAAACCGGTCCCTGTTAACACGGGGCAAAGGGCAAAGGGCAAAGGTCAGATGCTGAACACGGCACAAAAGAACACACAGCTGTCACAGCTGCGATGAACATCCAAGAGTTTCACTTGTGCGTGCGTGTGTGTGTGTGCGTGTGCGTGCGTGTGTGTGTGTGTGTGTGTGTGTGAACTGTAAACTGATAGTCGCAAACCAAATACAAAGTACATGCATGAAGTTTGCACACCTGTGAGATTAAATATGGAACAAAACACTCTATGAGAGCAAAAAAGTGGATTGTAAACATTAAATGTGACTATAAACGGTTAAAAAGTACGACATTATTTAATAAAATAAAAAATGTTAATTATTGGCAGATGACTGTGGTGTAAGAGGAATAAAACACTTGAGGACATGATACAATAGGAAAATAATGAACTGTGTAGTAACAGTGACTCTGCTTTGTTAATTAGTTTCCTGTAATAGCCGTGTTGTGTAGTTTTCTCTCTCCATAATCAACACCTGAACAAATCAGAATCCAGAATTCAACTTCCCCCTAAACAATGCTGGATGAGGGGCGCCAATACTTAGTGCACCGAAACCGATAATTCTACGCTTATTAAGTATTATCTTTACGGTAAGTGAACCTGATCAACTGATAAAGTCGGTAAAAGGATTTTACTCACAAAGCCCAGTCCACAGCGATGATGAGTGTGATGTCATCGGTCGGCAGGCCGACGGAGGTCAGCACTATTACCATGGTAACCAGACCAGCCTGCGGGATGCCTGCCGCACCGATACTCGCTGCTGTAGCTGTGATGCTGCGAAGCAAACGAGGAAAAAATGTAAAACAAACCAAAATAAGAAACAAAATATTTCACTGTCATATATCATTTTTTCCCTCGAAATCTCTCAAACACACACACTACAGAAACAAAGGTCAAAGGTCAAAGGTCTACATTAACTCTCCTGTTATAAATGTTATAAGTGTTAATGTCGTACCTATGTAACAATTCCAGAGTTTAATAATAAAGCTGTTCGCAAGCTAAAATAATTTCAAACGAGTTTTTGTTGTTGTTTTTCTTGTGAATTGTAATGTGGGCGGGGCTAACAAGACTGTTATTGATAAAAACACGTTTCTGATTACAACCTGACCAGAAGCAGCTCTGAATTCCTGCACTACTGCACTGAGATTCCATTAAGAACGAGATTTGTGACGGAGCTTTAGACTCGACTGTGTATTTTAATCCATGTAGTCAGAATTTTCTGAGTTTTGGGGTCAGGTGAGGTGAGACAGAGAGAACAGTTGCTGGAAGAAGTGATAGCAGGAATGAAGAAAAAAGGGAACGGATGTCTGAATGGATTTTACTGGTGATTTTTTTAGTCACTTGGTCAGTGTTTTGCTCCGTTTGCACAACAACAGCAATCAAAACAGCAACAAACAGGCAAAAACCACAAGCTTTCCACCCACAGCGAGGCTACATCTTTTACTCTAACACCATATGAGACCATGAAAGAATGTAACAGGAACATTACATGAACGTTACATGAACGTTACAGGATTGTTATAGGAACGTTACATGAACGTTACAGGAACATTACAGGAATGTTACATGAACGTTACATGAATGTTACACGAACGATACATGAACATTACAGAAATGTTACATGAATGTTACAGGAACGTTGCGTGAACATTACAGGAATGTTACATGAATGTTACAGGAACGTTACAGGAACATTACAGGAATGTTACATGAATGTGCCACAAGCTTTCCACCCACAGTGAGGCTACATCTTTTACTCTAACACCATATGAGACCATGAAAGAATGTAACAGGAACATTACATGAACGTTACAGGAACATTACAGGAACGTTACGTGAATGTTACACGAACGATACATGAACATTACAGGAATGTTACGTGAATGTTACAGGAATGTTACAGGAATGTTACGTGAATGTTACAGGAACGTTACAGGAACGTTAGTTTGTAATTATTCAGTAAAAACATACAGTAGTGCCTGTAAAAACAAGCCTTTGGTGAATGTTTCTTGTCAGTTGTAATCATACGAGAACATTTCAGGAACAGCGCTGATTTTGTTACCCGAAATAGAAGGTTATCAAATGGTTCCCAAAAATCTGATGCTCGGGAAAGTTCCGTTTTTTGTTTTTCAGTTGAAAAACACTATGGACTTCAATCTTATTGTGGGACTGTGTGTTAAATTACACTCCACTCTCACACAGCTCTGTAGCTAATCAAAGCACTTTCAGACCCTTGAAACTGGCATGTACGCTCTCGAGTGCGTGTGTCACTTTGCTCTAAGAGGAAGGAAGCAACAAAATTAACATAAGTGCATGTCCAGTCTGCAGTCCGTTCCATGTCCACGCTGTGTTGCACATCATAACAACTGACTACAGCGGTAGGAAGATATGTTTCCTGTTGATCATCTGGCTTATTCGTACACATTTGTAGATCTGACCATCAGTACAATTACAATTAAAAATGATGAAAGCCTACATACTGAAAGACAATATTAAAACGTGACAGATGGCGCAGCTTCCAGTACTTTTATCGCTTAACAACAGACCTTGATACAGAAATGCAGATTCCACTTTTTTGTACAGTTTTGTACAGACTATCTTCAAAGTTACACAGGAAGTCAAGGTCAGAAATTTAAAACATTAACCTTCTTTTTATGCTCCTCTGCAACCTTGAAGAAACTTCTGGAGCTTTGAAAAACCCTACTGCTGTGTTTCAGTATCAGAGAACTGTCCAAAGAACCTGTGTGGAACCTTTTCATTAGGGGCTTTCTCTCAGCGGGAGTGATTCAGGGCCATTTAATAAAAATGAGCGTTGCAATTTACCACACGAGACGTGAAAAGCTTTTAGTGCCTAGAATATAACACAAGCGCCATCAGTACGTTTATTTTCTGACTTTTGATCAATCCAGGTAATGAAGACTGACATGGGCAAACACGACTGTAACAGTTTTCACTCTGAAAAATCGTTAAACAGCTCCAGAGACAGCGTTTGGGGAAAAAAAAGAGTGTTATGGATTTAATTGAATAATTAACTAATAAAATGTGTTTTTATAAAGAAAAATATTCCGACACATATACGAATATAGAGTGCAGTGAAATTCTTCCCATATCCAAGTTTAAGAAAATAAGAGAAAAACTACTTTATTCATTATTTCTGATTGGTCAGAAGGTGTTGATTAATTTTCTAGAACAGCAGCTCTGCTGTAGTAGTGCAGGTTTATATTAATGCGCTCGTTACGGTTTCCATGGTAACAGCTCATTCTCAGGGATTTGTGCAGTGAAGCCTTCACTAATATTAAACAGATTAAATAAATCGTTGTTATGGTGAAGTGTTCTGTAAGGAGACTTTGAACATTTATGGAAGGAGTCGTCAGTGTCAGAGTGCGTCCTGCACTTCCTGTCCCGTCTTTACCTGATGGTGATGATCTGGCCAAAGTCCAGCTCGTAGTTGTTGACTTGAGCGATAAAGATGGCCGCCACAGCCTCGTACAGCGCCGTGCCGTCCATGTTTATGGTGGCACCGACAGGCAGCACGAAGCGAATGATGCGCCGGTCGATGTGGTTGTTCTCCAGCAGGCACTTAAAAGTGATGGGCAGCGTGGCAGAGCTGAAACACACACACACACACACACACACCAACAACAACACATGCACTTAGTGTTAATGAAGCGTCGAGAGGATGAGATTCAGCTATCACGATTAAAAGGCTGTTTAGCTCACAGAGATCACGTCACACATTAATACACGATCTTCTGAACAAATGTTTTGTTGCTGTTCTTCTGTGACGTGACTTCAGTGTGGGAAAATGTGGCACTGTTATTATAGTTAAGAAATGAAAATAATCAAACAAATGTAATAAATTATTCTTGACATTTATTTAATTAAGTAACTAATATTTTATTTTTTTTTTAATGAATTATTAAAATAAATAAATGTGAATATAAAAACAAATAACAAATAAAATATAGTTTATTCATTAACTACTGCTAATAAATTAATAATGTATTAACTGAGGAATTAATTAAATAAAATGAGTTTTAGCTATAAAATAAATAAATAAATAAATAATAATTAATAAATAAATAAATATCATATAAACTTAATGTATTAGTTTGATTAGTTAATTCACTTGATCTTTAATCAATTATAAAATAAATAAATATAAAATATTGATGATTAATTAATTACTACTACTACTAATAACTTTCTTTCTTAACTACAAAACAAAGAACTATAAAAATAAATATAACATTACAAAATAAACATAATAAATATAAAATACAGCTAATTTATTACTAATAATTAATTCAGTACAGGTTATTAATGAATTATTAATGTTTGTATTAATTGGTTACATTTATTTCATTATTTTCAGCTTGACCCACAGTGACACTAGCTGCGTTTTCACACACACTCATGTCACACGACACAGAGCTGAAATAACAGCAGCACTGCTACTGAAAGATCAGATTAATAACACTGCCTTCTGCATTGACTCTTCACCGTATCCTCATATTACAACCAGATGCTTAATGAATAATTCATGAATCATAATTCACACACCTCCAGCTTTTCTGTCACTGAAGAGGGAAAACAAAACATCAATTTAACCTGCACGTCTCTCATCACACCTCAGTATAGACCTTGTGCAAATGACATTTCCACATTTTCCATATTTTCTGTAATGTTTATTTTATTTGTTCTTTATTATTAGTGTGTTGAAATGGGCTTATCATTAGTATATTAGGTTGGCTGTTATCTAGATACTACAGAACTACAGATACTATAAATACTACAGAACTACAGATACTATAAATACTACAGATACTACAGATAGTATAAATACTACAGTACTACAGATAGTATAAATACTACAGTACTACAGATACTATAAATACTACAGATACTATAAATACTACAGATACTATAAATACTACAGATACTACAGATAGTATAAATACTACAGTACTACAGATACTATAAATACTACAGATACTATAAATACTACAGATACTACAAAACTACAGATAGTATAAATACTACAGATACTACAGATACTATAAATACTACAGTACTACAGTACTACAGATACTATAAATACTACAGTACTACAGATACTACAAATACTACAGATACTACAGTACTACAGATACTATAAATACTACAGTACTACATATACTACAAATACTACAGATACTACAGATACTATAGATACTATAGATACTACAGATACTACAGTACTACAGATACTATAAATACTACAGATACTATAAATACTACAGATAGTATAAATACTACAGATACTACAGATACTATAAATACTACAGATAGTATAAATACTACAGATACTACAGATACTATAAATACTACAGATACTACAGATACTATAAATACTACAGATACTATAAATACTACAGATACTATAAATACTACAGATACTACAGATACTATAAATACTACAGATACTACAGATACTATAAATACTACAGATACTACAAAACTACAGATAGTATAAATACTACAGATACTACAGATACTATAAATACTACAGATACTATAAATACTACAGATAGTATAAATACTACAGATACTACAAAACTACAGATAGTATAAATACTACAGATACTACAGTACTACAGATACTATAAATACTACAGATACTATAAATACTACAGATACTATAAATACTACAGATACTATAAATAATACAGATACTACAAAACTACAGATAGTATAAATACTACAGATACTACAGATACTATAAATACTACAGATACTATAAATACTACAGATAGTATAAATACTACAGATACTACAAAACTACAGATAGTATAAATACTACAGATACTACAGATACTATAAATACTACAGATACTACAGTACTACAGATACTATAAATACTACAGTACTACAGATACTACAAATACTACAGTACTACAGATACTACAAATACTACAGATACTATAGATACTATAGATACTATAAATACTACAGATACTACAGTACTACAGTTACTATAAATACTACAGATACTATAAATACTACAGATAGTATAAATACTACAGATACTACAGATACTATAAATACTACAGATACTACAGTACTATAAATACTACAGATACTACAGATACTATAAATACTACAGATACTATAAATACTACAGATACTATAAATACTACAGATACTACAGATACTATAAATACTACAGATACTACAGATACTATAAATACTACAGATACTACAAAACTACAGATAGTATAAATACTACAGATACTACAGATACTATAAATACTACAGATACTATAAATACTACAGATAGTATAAATACTACAGATACTACAAAACTACAGATAGTATAAATACTACAGATACTACAGTACTACAGATACTATAAATACTACAGATACTATAAATACTACAGATACTATAAATACTACAGATACTATAAATAATACAGATACTACAAAACTACAGATAGTATAAATACTACAGATACTACAGATACTATAAATACTACAGATACTATAAATACTACAGATAGTATAAATACTACAGATACTACAAAACTACAGATAGTATAAATACTACAGATACTACAGATACTATAAATACTACAGATACTACAGTACTACAGATACTATAAATACTACAGTACTACAGATACTACAAATACTACAGTACTACAGATACTACAAATACTACAGATACTATAGATACTATAGATACTATAAATACTACAGATACTACAGTACTACAGTTACTATAAATACTACAGATACTATAAATACTACAGATAGTATAAATACTACAGATACTACAGATACTATAAATACTACAGATACTACAGTACTACAGATACTATAAATACTACAGTACTACAGATACTATAAATACTACAGTACTACAGATACTATAAATACTACAGTACTACAGATACTATAAATACTACAGATACTGCAGTACTACAGATACTATAAATACTACAGTACTACAGATACTACAAATACTACAGATACTACAGATACTATAGATACTACAGATACTACAGATACTATAAATACTACAGATACTACAGTACTACAGATATTATAAATACTACAGATACTATAAATACTACAGATACTATAAATACTACAGATACTACAGTACTACAGATACTATAAATACTACAGATACTACAGATACTATAAATACTACAGATACTATAAATACTACAGATACTAGATACTATAAATACTACAGTACTACAGATACTATAAATACTACAGATATTATAAATACTACAGATACTATAAATACTACAGATACTATAAATACTACAGATACTATAAATACTACAGATACTACAGATACTATAAATACTACAGTACTACAGGTATTACAAATACTACAAATACTAAAGATACTATAAATACTACAGATATACAGTACTACAGATACTATAAACACTACAGATATACAGTACTACAGATACTATAAACACTACAGATATACAGTACTACAGATACTATAATATTACGTATACTACATTACTACAGTACTACAGACAGTATAGATACTACAGATACTACAGATACTATAAATACTACAGATACTACAGATACTATAAATAATACAGATACTACAGTACTACAGTACTACAGATACTATAATATTATGTATACTACATTACTACAGTACTACAGACAGTATAGATACTACAGATAGTATAGATACTACAGATACTACAGACAGTATAGATACTACAGATACTACAGATATTACAGACAGTATAGATACTATAAATACTACAGTACTACAGATACTATAATATTACAGATACTACATTACTATACTACTACACATACTATAGTACAACAGATACTACAGTGGCACTTTTGGCGTCATGAACCTTTCCTGTTTACATCCTTGTGTTTTGTTAGTCTGTGTATTTATAGCCCTGCTTTTAGTCATGCGTCCAGCTGCATTTCTGAGTCGTATTATCTTGCTTGTAGTCAGAATCACAGTAAAAAAATATCTCTGATGACGTCTGCCTGCGCCTCCGGATTAAGAGTGCTGAAAGAACTCTAATGAAGTTATGTGCATTACATGCTCTTGTCTTGGAGTTTAGAATGGTCTGAATCAGACTATACCCCCATCACCACCTATCCAATTATTCTATAATTATCTGTAGAATGTTCAGGAAGTTATTTGCATGTGTACATTAATATGTTGAGTGGAAGATGCAATTAGTTATTAGATAAATAGCAAAGCCCTTCGGTTTCTCGCTTTGTGTTTGCTTATATGAGCGAGAGAGGATGATAATAATAATAATAATAATAATAATAATAATAATAATATCACGGCTTATACCACAGCGCTGCTTCATTCTGGATTATGCTTGTTCAGAAAATTATAATTGTTGATTAATTTTCTAGATCAGCAGCTCTGACAGTAGTGCAGCTCCAAATCACAGGTTTATATTAATGCCCTCGATCTAATACGTTACTGTTTCTATAGCAACAGCTCATTGACAGGGACTTGCAGTGCACGTACGGTGGATGCTCCAAGTAAAGAGATTAAAAAACATGTAATCGTATGGTGAAGTCTTCTGTAGGTTTATTTAACATTTAAGGAATGAGTCTCCAGTGTCAGCGCTTTGTAACAGTCAGAGGTAAAGCTGTAACTTGAGGTTTTCTGACATCTTCAGGACAGAGGAGTTTACGATTTGCAGTTTCTCAGTAACATGACAAGCTGCGTTATTTTTGTCTTATTAACTTCGAGAGAGAGAAAAAAGAGATGCTGGTGAGGGAACTTCTATTTAAAGCTGCTATAATTTAAGCAAGAACTGGAACTAACTATAAGTGGTGTTGTGTATGAACAGAATGAAGTGTAAAAAAAGTGTGTGTGTGTGTGTGTGTGTGGTACCTGGATGAGGTGGCCAGAGAGATGAGCAGAGCCTGTAGGATTCCCCGGATGTAAACGATGGGGCTTTTCTTGGTGATGAAGAAGTACATGCTGGGCAGGATGAAGAGCCCGTGCAGGATCAGACCCATCACCACTGTAATGGCATAAAATCCCAGTTTCTTACCCATATCTGACGGATCGCTCATCTCCAGGATCTTTCCAGCCACCAGGAACACGATCCCAAACGGAAAGTACCTGAGAATACACAGAAACAGTTCAGGGAGTTTTAGAAAGGTTGTACTAGCGTTATTACCAAAACTGAAGGCAGAGCTGTAATGAGATATTCTCGAGACTCACCAGATAACAATGGCTACGATTTTGAGCACGGCCTCGTTAAGACTTTGGCAGAAGTTAACGAGCGCACTGCCGTTAGGACCCATCCTGCCCAGCATAATGCCTGCACACAAAATACATAAGTGTTAGACACAGCACTATGACATGCCTGATGGATTTGAGTCACACTTTTAACTTTGAGTTGATAATGTTGTAATTTATAGCCAGATAGACCATAAGGAGTACCTGACTGGGTACCTTTAAGGGTACAGACAGTATATAACCTGGGTAACTGTAAATAAAATAGAATCGATTTTAAAATATTACTCCTAACCTATAAAGCATTAAACGGTCTCGCTCCGCAGTATTTAAGCGATATGTTAGTACCTTACGTTCCGCCGCGCCTACTTCGCTCTAAGGATGCAGGCTGTCTATCAGTACCACGCATTGCCAAAACCACGGCGGGGGGCAGAGCTTTCTCTTACCAAGCCCCAAAATTATGGAACAGCCTCCCAGTTAATGTACGTGAAGCAGACACGGTCTCAGTGTTTAAGTCGAGGTTGAAGACTTATTTATTTAACCTAGCATTTAGCGACTAGTGTTTTTATCAAAGGAGTAGATGTGGGGGACTCGTGGATGTTGAGTGTTATGGTGATCTGGTGTGTTTGGATGCTGTCTTCCTCACTCTCGTTAGTCACTCAGGTTTGTGACGGCAGAGTGACTGTATGCCTTACATACCAGGATCTCTCACGTCTGTGTTTCCCCCTGGTTCTCCTTTTAGTTATGCTGTTATAGCTAGTCCTGCCGGAGTCCCCTGCACTCCTCATTAAGTTTTATCTCCACACGGTGACTGTGAGTGTACCTAACCACTTTCCTTCTCCTTCTGCCAAGCTACACTCCTGAGCTGCCGGTGATCCAGACCCCCCTACGCTCTGGACCAGATGAGCATCACTCCTGAGCTGCTGGTGATCCAGACCTCCCCCCGCTTCACTATGGACCTGTCCACCGGCAATGCTTCACACTGCCACGAAGACGCTTCAGCTGTTTTCCATGGACTACACCAACACACATTGTACACACACACACACACGTGCACTACAGTGTAAACCCATATGAGGATGGGTTCTCTGTTGAGTCTGGTTCCTCCCAAGGTTTCTTCCTATCACCATCTCAGGGAGTTTTTCCTTGCCACCGTCGCCCTGCTTGCTCATCAGAGACGTCACACACACACACTTCACTTTACTTTTGTTTGTGTAAAGCTGCTTTGAGACAATGACCTTTGTAAAAAAGCGCTATACAAATAAAAATGAATTGAATTGAATATCTTTCATAGTAAAAACAGGATTTAAACTAGGTGTCAAGTTAAAAACAGGGTACATTTAAGGGCACTGTCAGGGTACAAACTGCATATAATCTGGATATATATATCAGGGTACAAAAAGGGTACCTTTATTGGTACCTTTTTTAGAGTACATACAGGCAGTATGCTTCAAGGCACAAACAGGGTGTATTATGGGTATCTTACAGGTCACAAACAGAGTATTCAGGGTACACACTGTCACTGGAATGGTCCCTTCAGGGGTACATCTTTAGTACCTTTGCTTAAGGACCCTAGACAATCAGGTAGACCTTAAGAAGCACTTTGTATCTTTAAGGGTGCATTGAAATGATTTCTACCTTGGAGATCAAAACTGGACCTGTACAGTAGTCCTTTCTGACAGTAAAGAAGGCCCATTATTATGTTATTATTATGTTATTATTATGTTATTACACTACAGTTATTTCCTTAGTGTTTTATCCGGGATTTTTCTAATGTGCCTGTGTATTCTGGGTGTGACGCTATCTGTTTTGCATGTCGGTGCTGTAAGTGTGTATTTGTGTGTGTTTTCTTGCCCATAGTAGCAGAGAAGATGACAATGCCCAGCACGTTCATGCCCTCGCTCGTTCCAGGCTGGGTGCGCATCACCACATCAGGCGGAGGCGTCAGGTCCAGCTGGAAGTTGCGGACATCGCTGCCATTTTCACTGTTACCGTTGTCGTCTTGGAGATTGTAGATGAGTGTGCGACGTGTCACACTCGAGCTCTCTGTTGTCCTCAATGTCTTCATGACGGGTACGCTGTTAGTGCGATACTGAGAAACATAAGGAACGCAATCTGAAATTCACTGTAATTGTAATTTTCTTTTAGCAATGCATCATTTAGTTTAATAAACTGTCCCAAACTGTCACATTAATGCCAATAAACCATCCCTAACTGTCACATTAATGCCAATAAACTGTCCCAAACTGTCACATTAATGCCAATAAACTGTCCCAAACTGTCACATTAATGCCAATAAACTGTCCCAAACTGACTCAAGTCAATTATCGGTCCAAACGCTGTCCAAAAGCTG
The DNA here is from genome assembly GCF_027358585.1 of Pangasianodon hypophthalmus. NCBI lineage: Eukaryota > Metazoa > Chordata > Actinopteri > Siluriformes > Pangasiidae > Pangasianodon > Pangasianodon hypophthalmus. The sequence continues at coordinate 24,159,689 of NC_069725.1, read as the reverse complement.
AAAAGTGTCCAGCTCAATTCAATAAACTTCCCAAAAGCTAACCTAAAACTGTCCAGATCTTTTTTTAATAAACCATCCAAAACCCCAAAGGTTTTTGGCTCAGTTCAATTGCCACCAAAACACTAAGATCAGTAAAGTGTCAAAATACTGTCTGAACACCATCCTGCTAAGTTCAATGAAATCCAGTGAAGTGAAATAAACTGTCCAAATGCTGTCCTTTCAGCATCATCATCTTTCCCAAATTCATATATAATTCATTTCTCTGATTCAGAAAAAACATCCATATACAGTATCTATATGTGAAAAGTTAAAAACTGTTATTGAATGTCTCCTACTTTGGATCTAAAGGATGGCATGTTAAGACTTCCTTAAGTGTGGCTTTAAAGAAAAAGAAGCTCAGCATGAGCTCTCATTTGGAAAAATAGCGAGGCAATCAAGCCATCTCTTTCATTAAAGGTTCTTCCACAGGAATGGAGGATGAGATGGGCGCTGAGGATCATTTTTGGCTTTCTTCAGAAGTTGTTTTTGATCTTTTAATCAGTCTACACCTACTCCAACTAAACACGACAGAAGTCAAGGGCTCTTTAATTGGTTTGGTGGTTTGACGTAGCTTGGAATGGAATTCAAATCTGATTAAAGCCCTTTGAGGCTTCATGCTCAGCATCTGTACAAAATCTCAACTGAACAGGAGTAAAAACCTGTGAAAGGTTTAATCACAGAAGTGTTGGCTTTAATAATAAACTCTCAGTGAAATGATCTTACCTGCTGAAATGTAGCTTGAACCAAATTGGCAGGAAACATGTTCCTGTTTGGAAAAAAGGTAATTAGAGACACAACTTGTGAGAAATTCAAAGACTTTGCATCTCAGAGGTACATAACTCACACATTATTCGAAATACACACCAAATAGCCTTGATTTTTAGACAAGAACTGCCGTCTGCCCGTCTTACAATGTGGTGTGTTTGTTTCTATTTAACAAAAAAGACAAATCATCTAAGCTACAAGTACAATAAACTGTGCTTTACTGCACTGATGTTGCTGTTGAGGATACGCTCAAACCTGACGTTCTTATACGCTCATCTAATACTGAATTATAAATAATAAATAATAAAATGAGATGAAGCCAAGATGAGATGAATGGACAGAAGACTTTAGAAATGATTTCAGTCTGAAGGTCATCACTGTTCAGCCTGCTTCACTGCAGATGTAGAACTAGAACAAAGACCCTGTTAGCCTTAAAACACTGGAGCTGTGAGATGTAGCGTCAGATGGCAGCGTTGAGGTTTGATCCCGTAGCTTTAATTTCACCCATATTTGAGACATCTTTGTGTTACATCATTTGGAGCTGTCCATTTTATCCTCATTTTAACCTCCTGTGGGTTCATGACTTCGTGCCAAAATCAAAAATCCTTTGAAGAGAAAAGAGGATGCTGGAATAGACAAATGACCAGAGAAGACAAAGACGGCACACACACTCATTCAGAAACCTCTTTATCAGGATAAATGTCAGATTATTTGTGTGGGAGAGAAATAAATCAATGGCTACAGTTGGTAGCAGTGGGCAGTAGTGGGCAGCAGTGGGCAGTAGTGGGCAGTAATGAGCAGCAGTGGGCAGTAATGAGCAGCAGTAGTGGGCAGCAGTGAGCAGTAGTGGGCAGTAGTGGGCAGCAGTGGGCAGTAGAGGGGCAGCAGTGAGCAGTAGTGGGTCACAGTGGACAGCAGTGGGCAGTAATGAGCAGCAGTGGGCAGTAGAGGGGCAGCAGTGGGCAGCAGAGGGCAGCAGTGGGCAGTAGTGGGCAGCAGTGGGCAGTAGAGGGGCAGCAGTGGGCAGTAGAGGGGCAGCAGTGAGCAGTAGTGGGCAGTAGAGGGGCAGCAGGGGGCAGTAGTGGGCAGCAGTGGGCAGTAGAGGGGCAGCAGTGGGCAGTAGAGGGGCAGCAGTGAGCAGTAGTGGGCAGTAGAGGGGCAGCAGGGGGCAGTAGTGGGCAGCAGTGGGCAGCAGGGGGCAGTAGTGGGCAGTAGTGTAGTATAGGTCATGGTTGATGTTAATGTTTCACACACACACAAACACACACACACTTCTGTGTCCTATCTATCTTTATTTGAAAACTCTGTCATTATTAAATATTTCGTTTTGAATAAGTGTGTGTGTAAATAACTTCAGGGTCTCAATATTTCATTGTGAAATAACTACCTGTTGATTTAGCTGGGTATAATACAGTTGGACCCTCTCTCCCCTACAGAGCAGCTCTTATTTATTTATTTATTTATTTGTTATTTTATTATTAATTACTAATATTTTCCCCCTCTCCCCTAACATACGACAACTACCAACTGGAAGGTAACATGCTTCCTCTGAGACACGTGAAGCCAGCTAACCGCATCTTTTCTATCCGGTGCTCATCTTGTGTCACAGGAAGGAAGTGCTATCTGCCCTCTTCTGCATAAATCAGCTCACAGATGCACATGATTGGGTGGTGTTGCTGTGATTGACAGCAGGTAGAGAGTATGCTCCTCCCAGCCAGAGAGCTCGAAATCCCAACAACAAGTGGAACACGTTTTAGTCCAAAGGACAAGATTTCGATGGGTGAGGGTTCATGGGAATGTGAGTGTATTTATTATCTGTTAGAATCCTTTTGATAAGATAAGAACCACTTATCCTTTGAGAGGAACACTTGAGGAACCCATGATGTGTTCTGTTTTCTAAGGGTGTACTTGTTACCTGGAGGCAGTAAGTGGTAGACAATTTAAGAATATTATTCATCAAGTAACAGATGAATTTTTGTATTGGAAAAAGTTTCGAGGCAAGGGTCAAGTTTTGCATGCATGTGACATTCCATTGTTTTTTTTTTCCTCAGAAAGATCTTCAACGAGTCTTTGAAGAGCTTTCTGAGGAAGACTTTCCCCTGAGATGACCTTGCCCAGGAAGAAGTGAACAGCAGCATCATTAACACAGGGCTGTCCAACTCATTAAAGATGTTTTATGTTCTGCACACGTCTCTAAGGAGACCCTGGGGTCAGTAGACGAGATGCTAATAGGAAACATAAGTGTAATGCAACAATGGCGTCCAGAGCAGATTGAAAGACCAGTGTGGCCAAACTCTGAATCACTTTCCAAACATACAAAAATATTCTGGTTCTGTGGGAATGTTTCAAACATGCAGAACACAACAGGGAAACCTTATTATTACACTCTTTTTCCACTGACATTAGTGTGACACTGGCATCGTCTTAAAAACGCAGCCAATTTTCCACAAACTTGTTGCCGATTTACACAAAACAATATGTTTTACTGATTTACAATAACTTACAGTAACGTAGTGATTCATTCTAGGATGTTTTGCTTGTTTATTAGGTTTAGGGTTTTTATTAAGTTTATTGTGATTCTGATTGGTCAGAAGGCATTGATTAATTTACTACAACTATCTATTTAACTTCAGGTATAAAAAAAGACTTATTACAATTAGTGTGACATTTAAAAACTTCAAATCCTCTGTTTCAGGCTCTGATATCATTTGTACACTTATCTGGTCACAAGCTTCAGGATCGTGAATTCTGTAATCTGATTGGCTGTTAGTAAATATAGTTCAAAACACACATCTAGCTTTCTACACTTCATTTTAAGACATCATGTTGGTATTATAGAGCACTACAGCATAGACAAGTTCCCTACAGCACTAAAGGTACATGATTAGAGACACAGCTGTAGTAGAAACCGGCCTCTCTGGGTCTCTGGACTCTGTGCTCGTGCATTAAGTCAAGCTACTCGCTTGGCTTCTGGTCAGAGTCTGATTGTCCTCGAATGTGAGTTAAGTTGTTTACATAATGCATAGAGATGAGTGGGTTTAAAAGGCCATTCATTATGAGAGCTCGTTCAGCCGTGACATGCTATAAGGTGGCGTTTCTAAAGGAGCCAGTGTGAACAAACCCCAAGAGCGAGGCTCTGGTTTAATGAATGCCTGTGTAACACTGTGTTTAAAAACCCTATGTATTAATAATATCAATTAAAAAAACAAGGAGAAAAATTAAACAAAAATATATTTCACCTTCCAATCAACTCCTCATTACTTATTACTTTGAAAAATATTTTGAAAATACAAATTAAAAAACCTGAATGGAAAAGATCAAATTAAAAAATGATGAAAAACAGGAAAAAATGCTTTACTGCTTGGATGAGGTGGAAATGTTGGTCTGTAGATGAAGATGAAGAGCTGTGATGACAGAAATGGCTTTCTAAAAATAACACAAGTCACATGATTCAGCTGTGCATCCAGATATATCTAATCATATACATGACATGCGCTGATTGGACTTTAATTAACAAAAGTAACATTTGACTTAAGATAAATTAATGAATGTCAAATATTAAATCTCTGCTGTTTTGGCATCTTTTCTTTCTGTACACTGGTGGAGAACAGATGTGTACTTTGGGGATTTTACTCTTTTCCCTAATCCGTGGCTCCCAAACTAGGGGTCACATGATTTACAAGTGGGGTCACGAGAGAAACCCACAATCTTCTCTTCTGCTTCATATCACTGACATAATAAAATGTTCAGATGTTACAGTGTTCCTATATTACACATCTGGAACTGTAATTGTTGGGTGGTCGAGGTTTGGACTCGCAGAAAATTCATAATGTCCATTTGGGGTCGTTTGGCCAAAATGTATTGTGACAGAATTTACTGCAGTTTCAGTAAATATCGTGGATTGCTCAGGTTTGTTTGGTAAAATTTCAGATTACGTGTCTGCTATTCGTTGATTTCTATCTAGAAATGTTTACATTTTATAAAGCTAGAGGAAGAGAGAACATAAATACGGCTCCCACATGCTCTGTGCATCAGCAAAGTCAAATTTATTATTATTATTATATCTATATGTGATGCATTCACAGCATTCATTCATTTACTCATCTTTAGTAACTGCCTGGTCGGGGTCAAGGTGGTTTAATTTAGGCTGCTACTCTCTTAATTTTGGGAAATAGAACCAACTAAATATCGTGAGTTGAGACTGATAAAGAACCAGAGGGATGTAGCTGAGGTTGAGGAACTGTCAGAGACATTACTACAGTTTATATTCTTTTTTTTTTTTTTTTTGCATGAATGGAAATCGAGAGCCTTGAGCTGAACAGAAACATGGAAAATACTGTGCTTTGTGTTTTATTCATCTTTCAGCAACATTTGATCAAGGTCATTCGTGACTGTCTCTCTAACCTTCACACAGCATTAACACACACTTCCTGGAGAATGCACCTCGTTCTCTTCAGCGATTCAGTGATTCATGAAATTGCTGTGTGTGATACTGTTTGTGCCATAAATCTACAAGAAGAGAAACCATGAGAGTTATTATCTGAGCTCTGAGATACTACAAGTTAAGAGAGGATGGAGTGTGTTAATCTTCCTTTCTCTCGCATCGATATAACTCTATCGAAGACATCACTCTATTTTCTTCCAGTCAGGAAATCCATATTAGAGCTGTGGAGCTGAAAAAACCCTCAGACTCGAATTAAAAACAATTCTTTTTTTATTATCATTCCCTCCTGACTATAGTAAACCATTACAAACGGTCGTGAGTGTGTCTCAAAAGGACCAAATTTATAAAATAAAAAGCAAATCACATGAAAAAGTTTCTCCATTTTGGAGAACAAGAGATGCATTCGCTTTTATTGATTGATTTATTTATTTATTAAAAAATGATGCTTATTTATCTTGCTGAACTTTTCAGTCATGATCTCCAAACGGTGCATCAGTGTTTATGTACAAAACAGAGTTTCCATGGTTTCTAAGTACTTTTTTGGAAGCTAATGCTGCAGTCCATTTGTACTCAGAACTCCAATCTAATTTCGTTCCAGTGCTTCAGCTCGGACAATCGTGGATGCCCAGAGCGAGATGATATTTGTATGGCTAGTCTCTGAATCTGATGGTTGCTGTTAACCGTACGCTGCCATATTGTTGTGACATCAGGTGTGTTTATGTCAGAGAACCCGGGTACGGTAAATGCTGTGCGAGTTCCTGACTGGGATTTCCGAGTTGAATGACCGTTCTATTGAACTTTTCCATGTTGAAGGTCTGTTTTTTCTGAGTTTTTTTCTAACCACAACAGATTGCAGAATAAGAACCCCTAATTATCCATAATAAATCCCTTTTTTTAAAAGAGTTATATATTTGATCAATTATTGCTCATTATTTTCTTCTGTCAGGAGTTGTTGGCCAAATCTTGATATTTAGTCCAAAATAGATTGTATTGTCCAATCAGCTGCTGATTACTCGCATAAAAAAGCTCCAGATGAGAAGAAATCAAATTTCTGATGTGCAGAATCTGCTCTATGCCTTTTTATCATGATTGCTTGGTACGGTTTTTATCGAATCTTTGCAATTTATCTTAAAGCAGAAATGGTATACTGTAGATACATTGCCTGCACTTACACTTTCCCTTTGTTTGCTGTAGACTGTAGTTGCACAAACTTGTTAGATTGAAATTTAATTATTTGCTTTAAAACAAGTTCTTGGTGGCTTAAAAAAAAAAAAACTCCACACACAACCTTGTTCTAAACCAGGTTTTTTGCACAGCAGGCACCGAACCACTGACTGCTGAGACCTGGTTTTAATTCAACTGCTATTTCTAATTTGATTTTTGCAGGTGTTGATGTATAATCATGAAAAGCCTGTCATTAGACGAGGTGCAGCTCAGTAGTGCTGGTTAATTACATTTCTCTCTGCTAAGCGTAAGCCCAGTGCTGCTTAAAAAGAAAAGTTACAGAATAAAGTGTGTTTTAAATCAACCACAATTAACAGTTTAACATCAGAGACTTTGAGCAAAAAAATTCTAAAGCACACTAGTTTTAAACCTTTATTTTACTTTTATCCGCTTTAACGTCAGTAGAAAGGAGGAAGTTAAAAAATATAATTATATATCATTGAAGAATGTTAAATTAAAATATTAAATAATTATTTATCCTTCATTTAAAAAAAAAAACATGATCAAGGCTGTCTAGAAGATCTAAGGCTTATAAGTACAAAGTTTTTCCATCTTTTTTTTTTTTTTTTTTTTTTGGCGAGACCATTAAACAGTGCGAGATTTTACTGGAATGCTTTTTTATCGATTGAGATTAAGAAGAACGGAGACAGAATTAGAGCAGCACTGAGAGTGAAAGTGTGTCATGACAGATGCAGAGCAGATTAAAGCAAATGAGAATAAACCACGGTGATATAGCCATGTGTGTGTGTGTGTGTACCGTATGAGGTCGAGCAGAGCATCAGCTGAGCTCATGATGGGTTTGCTGCTATCCTCTGAGTCCTCTTTCTGGGCCACGCCCCCAGGGTGGATGATCAGGACCATGACGATGCCGACCACCACCGCCAGAAACGTGGTCCAGAGGTAGTAGGAGATGGTGATGAGGCCTAACCTGCTCGAGCACTTCGGCTCCAGAGCCGCCAAACCTGACATGAGACTGAGAGAGAGAGAGAGAGAGAGAGAGAGAGAGAGAGAGAGATTTGCTATAAAACTCTGCTATGGTAACTCTTGGTTACAGTGATTGCTCCTAACACATCACCATTAAGCTAAATGCCGCACGTTTCTCCCAAATGAACACAAATGAAAGAATAAAATAATGGAGGTTTTTGTCATTCTTATCTCTAGAATAAACAAGTAAACAACACTAATCTGTGCCACCGACAACTCCAGTCCTTCTTGTTGTGTACCAAAAAAATCTTAAAATAAACCTCAGGAAGCTACTGAAGAAAAACTATTTCAAACACGTGACCTTGCGATGACCTTGACCCTGTTTGGATCCATTCCGAAAACTAATCAGTTCATCTGCTGGCTGCAATGATGATTCCATATCAATCCTCCAAACATTCAACCTCTTGCTCTTGAGACATCACGCTAACGAGAATCTCAGGAAAATCTCATTACTGCGAATGGGGTTCAAACCCACGTGAGCGTACGTCCACTCCACTTTACATCCTACGCTTTAATCTCCTACTCGCTTAATGCAAGGTACCGGCACCGAATGCACCGAAAAACCCAAAGTGTAGGCCTTTACGAATCATTTTAATAGTAATAAAAAGGGAGAAATCAGAAATTCAAACAGTTTGAGCAGCAGATAAACAGGGAAAATAATCAGCCATGTGGAAACATTTCACACGTTTGAGACATAATCACAGTTCATCCCAAGCTGTAAGAAAGCAAACAGACGCACAAGGACCTCTGCATTATGGGGTTGTTACACAACATGAAAACGGCGACTCCGTCTATAGACACAGTCTAAAAAAAAAAAAAAAACTGGAATGACAGTGCTGAAGGGAAAAGTGCAGCTACGCTATAATGGAACAGCTACGCTATAATGGATTCATTGCCACTCTGTTGTTGTGCATGTTGTTGTTGAGGCTCGTGGATGTTTTTTTTAGATACACATTCAGAAGAAATGTACAGCGTAGCTGCAGCTCTCATTCACGAGCCACAGATATTTCAGCCTTCACTTTTACTACCGACAAAAATATGTGTTTGTCAGTTTGCGGCCCAGTGTGCCCTGAAAATCGCTTTCAGTTTCAGCCAGGTTTTTCATTCCTGTGCATCATTAGTAAACACTTCAGAGTTTTCAGCTCTAAAAGGGAAACAACTGCAGTGCTACACTTCATTATATCCTGCTCTGTTCATTACATCCACCTGTGCTACTGGTACAGGAAGCTGGAGTCTGATCAGATCTGCGTCTGTGCTCCTTAAATTACGGAATTCTTAAAAATACATTTTTATTTTGTAAGTAGTAAAAAAAGTCCTGAAATTCTAAAATGCAGTTAGTCTTCTAAGTGAAAGCCCAAGCATAAGATGGAGTACAGTTTCAAATTATTCACTCAAGTTAAAGTAGAAAAGGAAAACAACCAAGGAACATGTAAAAAACCTTAGCTAAGGCTAACTAGCAACAGCTTTACTGCTAATTTCTTTCCGGTTAGCTAGCATAATGATAACGCTGACCTGAATGCTAATCGTTAGCTGTCCCTATACAAAGCACTGTGTTAAATACACTGTGTGTATATAGGAGCAGAGAGATTACAGTGATGTGTGTTAGCTCTCGTTAAAGCTGGCTGATGCTAGAAAGTCGACGTGTCACGTGTCAAAAGTATGAGGTGGAAGAAAATCTCAAACCAGACCAAAATACAGTGAGATTCATTAACTGCACTTCATGACGTTCCACCTCTGCTGTTATTAATATAGAGAGAGATTTATATTTTTCTTAACCTGAGGTCTTTTCGTTTTTCTGAGACCATGTGGGCATCACCACTTTTTCTCTTCTCTTCATAACTGGCTTTAATTAAGATAATACGGTTCATTCTGGGGTTTTTTTCCCTCCAGAAATTTTATGAACTAGCTCCCGATGTCTCCTCATAACAGTGCGATGCGTTTACTCTGCGTGTGATGGAACAGCTGGACACGGCAGAGTGCAGATTATATTATATACATTAACGATGGAAATGAACGTCTCGTCTCACAGAGGTCAAAGGGTCAAAGTTTGTACTCCTTTTTTTCCTGAGCTCAGGCTACGAAGGTTATTAATGCTAAAGTTATGACTTTATGGCTTAATTTTCTTGTGTATTCAATTCATCCTCTCCTTCTTCTTCTTCTTATTGTAATTATTTGTTTAATTATTTATATACTGTAGGACCTTTAAAATGTATTTATTTATGTACAAATTTACACATTTAATATAGAAGGACTAAAACTAAATGTATTTGAAAATAAAATAGTTAAATAGGCTAATAATAATAATAATAATAATAATGATAATAATAATAATACTGCCACAAATAATAGCAGTGAGAGAAAAAAAGACAATAATATAAAATATAAAAATGTACTGAAGCCCTGAGCCAAAGGTGTGAATTGTTTTTAAGTGCTATGCCATTATTTTGACTTAATATCTCATTATTTCAAGATATTATCTTGTTATTTCAATTTACTATCTCTATTTTGGCTTAGTTATTAAGTCAGAACAATGACATAACACTTCAAAAAATGTTCACACATTTCAGTTCAGTTCAGGGCTTTTGTTAAAAAAAAGATTTTAAAATGTGTAAATTAAAATAATCTAAATGTAATGGAAAAGTAACATCCCAGTAAAAGTTGAGTTAAATGCTGTAATTTTTCAGATCAGTGATAGATGGAGCGTGATGAATGTTTATTGGCTGTGTTCCAGATCTTTGGTGCATGAAAATAAATTCCCTTCTCTTTAAGTTTTAGAAGGAAGTTTTTCAGAAGGAGGACGCTCAGTGACTTTAACTCACACACTCTGAGGTGTGTAAAGGTGCTGTGGAGAAGTGAGGACATTGAATAACTAGTAATTACATTTTACTAGTACTCCGTCACTCCGTCAGGGTTATGAGTCACAGCGCATTCGACAAAAAGACTTCTATACAAATGCACAAAACCCGTGACAGAGAAGCTGACCTCAGCGTAGACTTCCAATTTAAACACGGTTAGACTTTCTCTTATAGTGAGGATATTTGAATTAATTGAGCGATTTGTGGAAAATAAAAGGAGCACTTATGTTAGAAGCTCTCAGCAGTGTGTGTACAGATGATCTCCTTCAACCCATTGAGTTCACCTCAGTGTGGAAATCAGTGTGGCCTTTTATTTCCTCTTTTTCTACGCTATAAACACTCAGTCTTTCACCAGCCTCTCTCCTTTCTCTCTAAAAATACACAGCTTGTCATTTTAGCGAGAAACCGCAAAGAAGCGTAAACTCCTCTGTCCTGAAGATGTGGGAAACTTAAAGCTACAGCAGCTTTACCTCTGACTGCTACAAAGCGCTGACACTGGAGACTCCTTCCATAAATAAACATTAAATAAACGTCTCCTTTATTCCTGAAAACCTCACACACGCACACACACACGTTTTTACTCTGTGTATGTGGAGTCTCTGTGTACATGTACACGTCCCTGTGAATGAGCTGTTGCTATAGAAACGATAAGGAGTTAAAACGAGAGCATTAATATAAACCTGCGCTACTGTCAGAGCTGCTGTTAGAGGACGCTCAATAACGCACTCAATACACTCGCGTGTAAATCAATGTAGCCTTTTATTTTCGCTTTCGATTCCACTTCTGCCGCATGCAGGAAGTTCAGAATCATTGGAGATATTGTGGTGTAAAATGAGCTCTGCTGCGCTGTTCCTCTCGGTTAAACATCGACCGGAGATCTGTACGCTTTCTGCGTTTCTCCACACACCGAGGTTCCTCCGTGTCCATGCAGTTGTTTATAGCGTTCTTTTGTTGTTATTTATCAATGTACGCTACTGTGGAAAAGCCATGTGTGAAGAAATGCTGTAAAGTACAGATGCCTTCATTTCTGTTCACTACGTTAAAAAACTACTATAAAGAGAAATAAACGGTAATAAACTAAACAACGTTAATATCTGGCATCTTTTTTAAAGGATCTTGGAGAATCAGCACGTCCCACTGCAATTTTTTAAAATTATTAACCAACGATTTGTAGTTACATTTAATGCTTTGGAAACGAGTTTCTTCCTGTTGTCACTTACGTTATAGCAGCTATAATCACTCGTTCCCTCACCGGGAGCTCCTCATTCTCTCTCGAAGTTACCGAGAAACCACAAAGAAGCGTAAACTCCTCTGTCCTGAAGATGTCGGAAAACTTAAAGTTACAGCAGCTTTACCTCTGACTGTTACAAAGCGCTGACACTGGAGACTCCTTCCATGTGAATGAGCTGTTACTATAGAAACGATAACGTATTAAAAGCTGTGAGCAGGTGCTGTGGTGTTATTACTACATCATTACAGTTATTTGCACGGATCCATTTCTTCTCTCGCTGCTTTACTATGCGATCATTACACACACACACACACACACAGCGTTTAATATGTATATATACCTCACAGGGGGATCAGAGTGTTATATTCTGACCTGTCAGAGGAAAACAAACTGCTCTCACGGGCGAAAATGAGACACATGCTCAAACTGACACGTGTGATGTTTTAACACATGAGTCGCTGTGTTGTGTTGAATGTTAATGTGTGTGTGTGTGTCTCTCTCTCTCTCTCTCTCTCTCTCTATCTCTCTCTCTCTCTCTCTGAGCTTTGCTGTGTTGAATGTTAATCTCTCTCTCTCTCTCTCTCTCTCTCTCTCTGTGAGCTGTGTTGTGTTAAATGTTAATGTGTGTGTGTCTCTCTCTCTCTCTCTCTCTCTCTCTATCTCTCTCTCTCTCTCTGAGCTTTGCTGTGTTAAATGTTAATCTCTCTCTCTCTCTCTCTCTCTCTCACTCTCTCTCTCTCTCTGTGAGCTTTGCTGTGTTGAATGTTAATCTCTCTCTCTCTCTCTCTCTCTCTCTCTCACTCTCTCTCTCTCTCTCTCTCTCTCTGTGAGCTGTGTTGTGTTGAATGTTAATCTCTCTCTCTCTCTCTCTCACTCTCTCTCTCTCTCTCTCTCTCTGTGGGCTGTGTTGTGTTGAATGTTAATCTCTCTCTCTCTCTCTCTCTCTCTCTCTCTCTGTGAGCTGTGTTGTGTTGAATGTTAATCTCTCTCTCTCTCTCTCTCTCTGTGAGCTGTGTTGTGTTGAATGTTAATCTCTCTCTCTCTCTCTCTCTCTCTCTCTCTGTGAGCTGTGTTGTGTTCACTCCATCAAACGCTTCACATTAAATTTCTCTTAATGTACATTATTTAACATGAAGGTCAGCATTAATACTCCATCAGTAATAACAACACGCTACTACACACATGTAATGGCTTTTAAAAAAATAATAAATCAAAAACTCGACATCTGCATTAACATGTTCACACCATCACTGAGGAGATGAAGTCCAGCTTACATTTTTCAGGGAAGTGTAACTGTCTTTCTGCTTTTATCATCAATCATCACTTTTATCTGCCCTTTCTTTAAAAAAATAAGAAAAAGAAAGGAAAAATAACTGGGTACGAGAGGAAATATATATATATATATAAAAGAGACAGAAAATTTCCATTAAAGGAGAAGTTCACATTCTCCTTTAATGGAATAAAATAAATGTTAAAATGTTTATTTCTACTCACCTCATACAGTTTTTATATCAGTTCATGCAGTTTTATGATTTTTTAAATTTTTTTTCTCCACCAATGATTGTTTTGCGTAATAAATTATAATCAGATGAATTTACGACTTTAAGTACACACTAAGTGACTCATCGATATCAATTTCCTCAAAATTTAATTTTTAAAGACATAAAACAGTAAAAAAAACAAACAAACAAACAGAATTGCTTTTCTTTGTGATGATAAACGTATTCCCATCGCGATCCGATCCGTTCTCGTCTTCATGGTTCGTAGGTTCGAGGTGATGGAGGCGGGACAAACCTCTGCAGTTTTTGATTTTGTTTTCAAAAAAGTTTTTATAAAGTGCATCAGCAAACGGCGCTCTAAGGTGAATTTGTTTAGGTTAGAGTAGCTGGTTATCTCCCTCAGTAACAGCGCCGTGGAAACGCTCCATCCAGAGCACGAAACGTTGCTCATTTCTGCTCGTTTCAGTTGACAGACAGGGCCGTGTGCAAATTATGGCCACAAGTGATACAGTAGACATATTTGTGTGAATACTCGTCGCTTAGCAACTTAGCGCGTAGCAACACAGACAGGAACACACGCCTGAGAAGTTTCCCTACACAGCAACGAATTCATTCATAAACAACTAGATGCTTTTGCCTTTTCCTGAACCAGAATGTTGATGAAGTCATTACAAGCAACACTGTTGTCTGTATCACCCGAGGTGTGAGCGTACAGTGTGTGTGATGTGGATTTTGCCACTGAATGGCATCCAACTGGGTGTGTGTGCGTGTGTGTGTGTGTGTGTGTGAGTGTGTGTGTGTATGTGTGTGTGTGTGTGTGAGTGTGTGTGTGTGTGCATTTATTTTAATTAGTTTTAACAAATTATTTAAGCAGTTGACATAAAAACTGTCTCAGGTGACTAGAAATCGCAGAATAAATATTTAAACCTGCTCAAATTTGAAATACGATGAACTTCCCCTTTAAAGAGAAGAAATAAGAAAGAGGTAGAAAATAAACACTAAAGAGGAAAAAAAACACAAATGTTAACACTAATCACGATAATAACGTTAACACTAATCACGTTAATAACGTTAACGCTAATCACGTTAATAACGTTAACGCTAATCACGTTAATAACGTTAACACTAATCACGTTAATAACGTTAACACTAATCACGTTAATAACGTTAATGTTAATCTTGTTAATAACGTTAATGTTAATCACATTAATAACGTTAACACTAATCATGTTAATAATGTTAACGGTAATCACGTTAATAACGTTAACACTAATCGCATTAATAATGTTAACGCTAATCACGTTAATAACGTTAATGTTAATCTTGTTAATAACGTTAATGTTAATCACATTAATAACGTTAACACTAATCACATTAATAATGTTAACGCTAATCACGTTAATAATGTTAACACTAATCACGTTAATAACGTTAATGTTAATCTTGTTAATAACGTTAACACTAATCACGTTAATAACGTTAATGTTAATCACATTAATAACGTTAACACTAATCACGTTAATAATGTTAACGCTAATCACGTTAATAACGTTAACACTAATCACATTAATAACGTTAACGCTAATCACGTTAATAACGTTAATGTTAATCACATTAATAACGTTAACACTAATCGCATTAATAATGTTAACGCTAATCACGTTAATAATGTTAACACTAATCACGTTAATAACGTTAACACTAATCACATTAATAATGTTAACGCTAATCACGTTAATAATGTTAACACTAATCACGTTAATAACGTTAATGTTAATCTTGTTAATAACGTTAACACTAATCACGTTAATAACGTTAATGTTAATCACATTAATAACGTTAACACTAATCGCATTAATAATGTTAACGCTAATCACGTTAATAACGTTAACACTAATCACATTAATAATGTTAACACTAATCACGTTAATAACGTTAATGTTAATCTTGTTAATAACGTTAACACTAATCACGTTAATAACGTTAATGTTAATCACATTAATAACGTTAACACTAATCACGTTAATAATGTTAACGCTAATCACGTTAATAACGTTAACACTAATCACATTAATAATGTTAACGCTAATCACGTTAATAACGTTAATGTTAATCACATTAATAACGTTAACACTAATCACATTAATAATGTTAACGCTAATC
This sequence comes from Pangasianodon hypophthalmus, assembly GCF_027358585.1. Taxonomy (NCBI): domain Eukaryota; kingdom Metazoa; phylum Chordata; class Actinopteri; order Siluriformes; family Pangasiidae; genus Pangasianodon; species Pangasianodon hypophthalmus. Next base: position 24,144,485 of record NC_069725.1, on the reverse strand, counting down.
ACGTTAATAACGTTAATGTTAATCTTGTTAATAACGTTAACACTAATCACGTTAATAAAGTTAATGTTAATCTTGTTAATAACGTTAATGTTAATCACATTAATAATGTTAACGCTAATCTTGTTAATAACGTTAATGTTAATCTTGTTAATAACGTTAATGTTAATCACATTAATAACGTTAACACTAATCACGTTAATAATGTTAACGCTAATCACATTAATAACGTTAATGTTAATCTTGTTAATAACGATAACACTAATCACGTTAATAACGTTAATGCTAATCACATTAATAGCGTTAACGCTAATCACGTTAATAACGTTAATGTTAATCACATTAATAACGTTAACACTAATCACGTTAATAACGTTAATGTTAATCACGTTAATAACGTTAATGTTAATCACATTAATAACGTTAACGCTAATCACGTTAATAACGTTAATGTTAATCACATTAATAACGTTAACACTAATCACATTAATAACGTTAACACTAATCACATTAATAGCGTTAACGCTAATCACGTTAATAACGTTAATGTTAATCACGTTAATAACGTTAACACTAATCACGTTAATAACGTTAATGTTAATCACATTAATAACGTTAACACTAATCACATTAATAACGTTAACACTAATCACATTAATAGCGTTAACGCTAATCACGTTAATAACGTTAATGTTAATCACGTTAATAACGTTAATGTTAATCACGTTAATAACGTTAATGTTAATCACGTTAATGAACACGTCTGCGGTTGTTACGTGGCGAAATTCACGACTGAGGCTGAAGCAAGTCATCTTCGTTTATCAGCGTGCTGGAATGAACTTCCTGTGTTACTTTGTTATCATTACTTACACTTTATAAAAGTCTTAACTTTAACATTTGTTAATTAAGGAATAAAACACTGCGTGTGTTGTGATGTTATAGTAAAATAATCAGCGATGGGGTGGTGTGATGAAGCGAAGTTACTGTTACCGCCCCAAGTTGATTATGTTCCTATAACAGAACATCCTGAAGTGTTTTATTCCTCTTACACCACAGCCACTCCCCAACGATTTGATTGTTTTATTTATCTATTTAACTGTTTATTTATTAGTGAACGACTTGTTGTACTTTTATCCATTTCTAATTACATCGAGACTATTTCCATAAACGTTAAATAAACTTTACAGCCTCCTCACAGAACACGTCACCATATCATGTTTTTTCCTCCGTTTATCATCAGTGGAGCGTCCGCTGTACACGTCCCTGTGAAAGAGCTGTTACTATAGAAACCATAACCTATTACAACATCTGTTCCCCTCGTGCACAAGGTATTCTTTCCTCCAAAGCGTGTGTGTGAGTGTGTGTCTATCAATCAGAGATCTCAAACACACTCACACACACTGGAGTCACGAACAGCTAAACACCTCCACTCTTCACATCTCACACCTCTCGTTATTTTCCCTTTTCCCCCCTAAAACCAAGAGCGCAATGACAACAATAATAATAATAATAATAATAATTATAATAATAATAATAATTGATTAATTGATTAATTGATTATTATTATTATTATTATTATTATTATTACTGAAGTGCAGATTTACAGTATGAAATAAATAAATAAATAAATAAACGTAGAAAGAAAGAATACTAGAAAAAAGAGATAATAATATAAAATATAAAAATATAGAATAATATTATATAATCAAAATGTATACAATAATACGATGAAAGTACAATAATTGTACAAAAAAACTACAAAAACTTAGACAAATGGTAAAAATATATCCTTTCATACTGTGTATGTGCCTGATGAATATTTATTAGTAACGTGATAATAATGATGATGATAATTTAATTGTAATTACGATCCCAAGTAAACAGGTGACTTTGTGTTTATGGCGTCAATAACAAAATCAGAGGAGGAGAAAAAAACGATGCTGTTGGAAAAACCGAACGGTCCTCAAGCTGATCGCTGAGAATCCTCTTCTTATCATAAAGCGCTGACACTGGAGACTCCTTCCTTACTTGTTACACAAACACACTTCTCCTTACAGAGAACTTCATCATATCAATGATTTTATGTTTTTATTAAACCAAAATCTTACATTTGTTATTGTTGCCAGGCAGGTGAACTTGATTTTTTTTTTTAATTTCTGGATCAGTTTTACTTTTTGAATTCCATCCAGTCACTGCTGTTAGATGTCATTAGTGTATACTAACCAGTTACTAGTTACTAACCAGTTACCTGTTTACTCACCTGACAAACACACAGCAGAAATCATCAGGTCAGGATCCACCTCACCTGAGCTTTTTACGACTCTGTTATTCACAGGTGTAGAAGGCAGTTCTGTGTAACGGCAGTGTAATGGCGTCCTGTTCCAGTCTGAGCTACATCTCACACACTGCTGTATTTATTTATTATTTTTATTCTTTATACCTTTATACTTTTATATATTTAGTTTTAAATTTTAATTTATCCCTTTGCTTTATTATTATTATTATTATTATTATTATTATTAATGTGAAGAGCAACCAAACTAAGAATCTCATTGTACAAGGAACCTTGTGCACACGACAATAAAGTTGAGTCTTAAAATACACTAAATACGCTACCTTTCCAAAAGTATGTGCACCCCGCTTCTAATTAGCGTTTGGCTATTTCAGACAGTAGCATAAGCTCAAGCGCACAGTCATGCGCTCGCTACTGATGATCCCTGACGTACTGAAAAACCCGATTTTATATTATCTTTCTTCCCCTTTCCCGTCTGCTCGAACCTTATAATCAAACGTAAGTGCTGCTATTGTGAAGAGAAAATGTCTAGGAGGAACAACAGCTGGAAATTTATTTAAGGCTGAACTGCCACCTCTGACCTTTCGACGGTGTTTACGCTGGTACTGTTTTATTTATAACTCAGTATGTGGCTTGTTACCTACTTATCTGCCATCCATCATTTCTATAAAAAACGAACATTACAATCTTCACTCAAAGGACATTATTCAACTTGTTGTTCCCTGTGTTTCGCCTCAGCTGGAAAAAATGGCTTTAATTTTAATGCCTCAACAACGTGGAACGATTTACAGGAACATTTACAACTTACTGTGCTTCCTTCACTGGCCAGAGTTATGGCACTTGTAAATAACTTTGAGTGCAGCCATATTGGAAGTTGTTTTGTGACATCTGACTGCATATTATGTAATTTTCTATTTCTGTTCGATTTATTTATTTACTTTCACTAATTCTAGGGGGAGTTTTTGTTAATGTGCTAATTGTTGTGTTTTCTGCCACCTTTTCGGCCAGGTCACTCTCGTAACAGAGATTTCATCTCAATGAGTTTTTTATGTTACAAAACAAAAGGTCTCAAACAAAAGGAAAAATTAGGATGAGCGCTTTTACCTGGAAACAACGAGAGGCAGAATCAGCATCTTCAGCATCCTCATTAGGAGCTCTCCTGGAAACTGGAAATACTTCACTTCCTAAAAATAAAGAATAAAACACACGAGGGACAAAGGCTTAAAATCGTCACGTGAGTTCACCTGGAGCGAGACTTCGAGCTGATATATCGTGTGTGTGTGTGTGTGTGTGTGTGTGTGTGTGAGTGTGTGTGTGTGAGTGTGTGAGTGTGTGTGTGTGTGTAACAAATACAAACCTCAAAGTGCTTTACATAAATGAGTACAAAGAATAAAACAATAAATGATACATATAAGTATAGAAGAAATTAAGAATAAATAATTAAGAGAACAGTTGAAACAGTTTTTAAGGAAAAGATGAGATCCTGTTTGATCGGCTACATTCAGGGTTTTTTTTAGATTTTGTTTACTTTTGAGTTTTTTCTGCACTAATTCTTCCACTCGTGTTCACTTTGGCAGCGAAGTTTTAACGAGTCGCTTTAAAATGCCAGTTTAATCAATCCTGAATAATTTGTGCTGAATTACAACTCTTATCTTTTAGCACATATTGTCTGAAAACATGTGAAGCGCCATCCAGGTTCGTCAAGTGACTTGTTTTTCTTTGAGTAGATTCTCAACAGGTCCATTCACACCAAACCTGATGAAATTAAACATCACAAAAGCATGAAATATTTGCAGACGGACACATCAGTGCTAATGTTCACCATCATGTGAGAAAGAAATTGGGAGCAGAGCTGATGATGAGTTTGTCGTTCATCTATTCAACGTTTGTTCGATTTGTAAAGAAGTGCAGGAAGACGTTGTTATACAGCAGCTCAAATTGTACATGAATCAGTTTGAAAGTGATGATTAAAAAAATAATAATTTTGGCGTCTTCAACACTTTCTACACTGAGCAGCCACCGTGATCTGTCACAGCGCTCAAATCTCCTTTCACAACACACATCTTTTTATTAATCTCTGAGAGATGGTTATCCAATCAGATCGCTCCTCTCTTCCTCTCAATGCCTCATCAGCATCTGCAATAATATTCGACAAGAATTCACTTCTACATCTCACAAGGATATTTTAGTGGCAGAAACAACCGTCTACCTGAAATGACAGAGAACGTGAGCTTGTGGATCAGCTAATTCCTCGTCTCTACGATGGCTGTTATGTGCTGTTTTAGGAAAATAATCAACACCAGGGTGGTGTGATGAAGCGGAGTTACTGTTACCATCCTGAAGTAGATTATTTTTCCTATAACAGCCCGTCCCTGAGTGTTTTATTCCCCTTACACCACAGCAATTTACCAATGATTATGACTTTTATTTATTAAATAGCAATATCCTACTTTTTTATCCATTTACAGTTACATTTAATGTCTGTGAAACAAGTTATTTTCTGTTCTCGCTTATGTTACAGCAGTTGTTACTTCACCAGCCTCTCTTGTCATCTTAGTGTAAACTCCTCTGACTGTTACAAAGCGCTGACACTGGAGACTCCTTCCATAAATGTTACCATATCAGCGATTACACACGTTTTTAATCGCATTAATATAAAGCTGTGATTTGCTGCTGCACTACTGTCAGAGCTGCTGTTCTAGAAAATGAATCAACACCTTCTGACCAATCACAGTCCAGAATTCTGCAGCGCTGATAACATGATAACATAAAATCACTCAAGGTGTAAGGAGTCGTCTCAAACACACCTCAAAACAATCTAACCAGCTTTCGTAATCACCATATATGGTCAGACTTTTCAAAACTTTTCTCTTTGTTGTTCAGTGTTTTGTTCTTTTCTCTCGAGACCTCTAACCACGTCGCCACCTAGTGGAACAAACCCTCTAATTAACAGTGCATATTGTCTGGATGACGAGAGCTGCAGTCAATCAGAGATTATTGTTCTTAATTACGCAGATGATAAGATGACTGAGATGACTTTTTCAGGCACAAAAAGGAGATAAAATTAAAGTAAAACCACACCACTCTGCAGTTCTTTACCAAACTACTCGGTATAAATCTGCTGCTGTCTGTCTTTCATCATGAACGTCCTTCATCATGCCCTCAACTTCATACAGAGGAAAAAAAATGAAACGAGAGAAAATTTCTGCGCTTCGGGTAAACAAAATTCTCTGAAAGTTCCACCAAATGGTAAGCAGCTCTCATGGACGGAAATAAACCTCTTGCTGAACATAGATGTTATAAAGCACTATTTGGATAATGGACTCCTCTAAAGCCCAGAGGTTCATTCCATTTAGGCTGAAGCTTTGACATGTGCTCTCCATTAGCACATGGTCTTCATGCTTGAGTCTATGCCCTTTTTCTTCTCTCTGTGTGTCTTACACAACCTCCATTCCAATCCACTTAACCTCTTCAGATCTTATAGCACTGTAGTTCTCTCTCTCTCTCTCTCTCTCTCTCTCTCTCTCTCTAATTTCACCATACCTCACTATACCCTTCAATATCACTACGCTCATCTTTGCTTCCCATTATATTTCCTCTATAATATATCCGCTAGCACCCTTTCATTAAAGCACCCACAAAGCCTCAGTGCGACAACGTCAACAAAGCCAGGAAAAAGTGTTTACTTATGCATATTCAGGATTGAAGTAAATCATCAAAAATGCCTCAGGTAGCTCATGATACAGATTAAAAAGCTTTATAGCTCTCGTTTGAGCTAGTATCAGTAGCATTGACCATTTCCATGAAGGATTAGTGTTGATTCAGAAGGTCTGACTTCTACTTCTACATCATCCCCCTTGAGACTAGATCCAGCATGACCATGACTTCTGCTTCAGTAATTAATCTAACCTATACACTGTAACGATTTAAAAATCGCATCCTGCCAATGGGTTCCCTTTTGAGTCCGGTTCCTGTCAAGGGTTTTCCCTCATGGCTTCTCAGGGAGTGTTTCCTCACCACTGTCACCGTCACCTCTGTCTTGTTCATTATGGATCTGGGTTTCAAATCTCATCACTCGTAACTTCACCAAGATGAGGCTGTACATTTCTGTTTATCCCATAAAAATGAACACACCCTAAACATGACCAAAGACTAGCACCGGGCGTCATGACCTGCTCAACCTTCGATAAAAATAACCGTATGGAAGAATTTTACATTGGAGTTACAAACATTAGAGCTTGTACAAGTTAGTAAGAGTGCTAGCGTAGACTAGTTAAAATAGCAAGTTGTTTCAGTAAGCAAGTTATTTGCAGTGTAACACAATCACATACCAGGAATTTTCTTCCTAGCTTCTCTGATATATCACGTTATCATTGCACTATTATTTATGAAATGTAAAAAGACTGGTTACGAAATGTAACCCTCAACTGCTCAGTTGTATAAATGAGATAAATGTAAGTCGCTCTGGATAAGGGCGTCTGCCAAATGCCATAAATGTAAATGTAAATAAAGCTTGATTGGTGGTGAGTCAGCCTGGATGTGTTGAAGGGGCTGCCACGATCTAGTGAAAAGTCCACAGGAATTATAACGAGGTAGTGATTTCGCTGGGTTTCATGCTAATAAAGAGGTAAAGTTACAGTATGAGCGCCAAATCAGAAATATTAATGTATAGCTAATTATAGCATCACCATGTTTCTAAGCCCTCATTAAAACAGATCCACTGCTGTGAGCGCACAGCTTCTTTACCTCCTCATTCTTCACTTATGCTAATAAAGTTCAGAAGCCAAAATCACCTGGCTCTCGTGCTGCTTTCACGCCTGTGCGTCTGACTCAGAGCAAAATTGATTCTTTTGATTCTTCTGATATTTGGTTCAGTTTGTTTCACACTGCAAGAAATTAAACGAACGTTCTTGTAAAACCTTGGTCAGAAATACAGCAAAATACGGAAAAACATAAACAAACATTTGAACTGAAAGTCAGCCAAGCGTGGAGAACACAGAGGTGGAGCTCAATATAACAATTATAGAATAACGATTCTATAATTATATTAATAACTACATTAGTAGTATTTTTGCTTGGTCTTTGGGTCAAAAACTTCAGAACACGAGCTACAGTTCTGTCCATTGGAAATAAACACTGCATATATGAAAGCACTCATAGTCATTTTTCTCTCTCTCAAGGTCATACACTATTTCTCCAAGTGCCATATTCAGAGTTTACTTTATGGCCTTGAGGATGAAATGTCTTTGTGAAAGCTATTTCATTTTCTAATAATGGTGTTTAAATCACACCCACCAAAAGCAGAGGCTTGTGAAGAAATGCCGTAAATAGGACACGACCTACAACTGCACACTCTCAAATCATCCTCCAGTCTATTGGAGCACTGCTTAAACCCTCTGCTGATTACCGAAACCGCTTCAGCCTGACCAAGCTACGTCCAGCCAGGTGTCCAGTCGAGCGTGGTGATATACTAGTCCCTGTTTAATAAGCAGCGAATTAAAATTCCACACCATGTTTTTATTCTACTTGCACTACATGCATTAGTATTCATAACAATCTATAAAGAATGTTCTTATTACTATCACACTGGATAATGAATAGAGGGTGAGAAATTTCCAATTACACACCAAAACCTCCTTGTTGGGTTCACGCAGGAATTGGACCGCCATCTCATAGCTCTCTTTCACAAAATAGATTCCAAATTTAACCGTGCGCTTCAGTCTCATTGAAACGACACACAGCCTCTTACGTGGGCTTTAGCATGCCTGAAGCTAAGCAGCTCTCTTGCTTAATGCATAATTACTAAGAGCATTTGTATGATTGGACCGTAATCCCTGAGTGCCAGTGCAAAATGGCTTTTATTTTCAGACAAATGGCAGAAGAATAAAGTCACTTTTAGTTTAATGTGTTAAATCTGACAAAAGCCATGCTTTATGCTTTGTGCTGCTGATGGTGAGAGCTGGACTGCATTATTAGCTGTTCTTGTGTTTGATGGCAATAAAGGACCCCATTTTAATGTTCAACATTTGTGGTCATTTACAAATGCATGTAATGCACATAATACAAAATGGGCAAGATGATTAAACATGAATGATAACAATTAGGGCCATAACTATTGTGGTCCATTCTGCAGAAATATGTCCCACTTATATACCACATACCACAATACTGAATATGTACTACATCATTTACCAGTTTCTGTTCACTTTTATGCTATACTTCCATTCTTCCATAAACTGCTCTGACTTATATTACACTCATGATAGTAGGACTGTGTTGGGGAAAGTAAGACTGTGTTGGGGTAGGTGAGATGATGCTGGGAAATGACAGACTGTGTGGGGTAAGTTGAACTGTGTTTGGGGAAAATAGGACTGTGTTGGAGTAAACAGCCTGTGTTGGGAAAGTAAGATTGTGTTGGGGAAAGCAAGAGTGTGTTGAGAAAAACAGAACTGTGTTGGGAAGACTAGGATTGTGTTGGGGAGGAAGGACTGTATTGGGGAAAGAAAGAATGTGTTGGGGAAAATAGGACTATGTTGGGAAAAGAAGGAATGTTTTGGGGAAGTAGCACACTGTGGGGGAAAGGAGGACTGTGTTGGAGTAGATAAGCCTGTGTTAGGGGAAATGGGACTGTGTTTGGGAAAGTAGGACTGTATGGGGGATGTAGGACTATGCTGTAGAAAACAGAACAGTGGTGGGGAAGGTAGGACTGTGTAGAGGAAATTTGGACTATGTAGAGGAAAGTAGGAATGTCTTGGGGAAAGTATCACTGTGTGGGGGAAAGGAGGACTGTGTTGGGGAAAGTGGGAACGTGTTGAAGTAGACAAGATGCAAGTAAGACTTAGGGGAAATGGGACTGTGTTGTGGAAAGCAGAACTGTGTTGGGAAAGTAGGACTGTGTTGTGGAAAACAGAACAGTGTTGGGGAAGTAGGACTGTGTTGTGGAAAACAGAACAGTGTTGGGGAAGGTAGGACTGTGTTGTGGAAAACAGAACAGTGTTGGGGAAGGTAGGACTGTGTTGTGGAAAACAGAACAGTGTTGGGGAAGGTAGGACTGTGTTGTGGAAAACAGGATTGTATTTGGAAAGTAAGCCTGTGTTTGGATGAATAGGTTTGCTCTGGCAAGGAAGACTTTAGGTAGGCAACAGAGCGATGGGGTAGGTATGACTGTGTTGGGATTAATACACTCGTTTTGGGGTTGTGTTCAGACACAGTAGATTAACACTCACCTGCTCAGAGAGCTGCTTGGTGCGCAGGAAGAATCCGAGCAGGCAGCCGATGACGACGGCCAGCACAGAGAGGATGAGCAGCCCGTTCTGCTTGCAGACACCCTTCACCCGCACAAACACTGCATCCAACGCCACCGCCATCGCTGCAGCTCTGACTTAACACACTAACTACAGCCCCATCTCCCAGCAGGATTCACTCCTCCACCCAACACACACACCACTCACACTCTTTAAAAAAAACAGGAGCCAGTAGAGTCTTTCTGAGATCTTTCCCTGCACACTGTCTAATAATAACTGTCTCTCGTTTTTCCTCTCTCACTATTCTGTCCCCTTCACACCACCCTCACAGATGCCCAGCCACTTCTCTGCTCCGTCCAATAGCAGCACAGGAACAGCTGGGAGAGTGCCTGCCGAGGACCGGATCAATCTTATTAGAGTCGTACTATTGTAAATTGGTGCCTGCGTTATCCATAAAGGCTCTCTGGAGGAGTGGATTGTGGGTTACATATAATTTAGAAATGTTGGAGAATAGATGAGAAGAGAATGGATGAAAAACAACACGCTCCACTCACGTTCTGATAGTAATATATAATATGGCACTTCTCACGCATAGAGGAAGCTACGATCACTTCAGAAAGATCAATGACAGGATGCTATTGCAATCACGAGACGATTCAAAAATTTCAGGAAAAACACGGCAGTGAAGGCCTTGAATCATCCATGGCAATCTCCACTCCTCGGAGGAACATCTTCAAGATTATAAGTCCACTACATCTTGTCTTACGTCAAATTGAATTCGACTTGCATGGCACATATGTTGGGTTTTGGTGCCATAAAAATCCCAAAGCTTGATTGAACCTTTTCTTATAATGAGTGCCATGATTTTTTATGTTGTCTGTTTTATTTTTGTGACTTCTCGCTGCCGTATTTATGCCACATGCTTTAGGACTAATGTGTAGCTCAATCAACACAAACATTAATAATGTTAATGAATGAACTGCGTTCATGCAGGCCATGAGCAGCTCATCTAATCTCTGATAATCTGAGCCTGTTGAGACCAGATTGAGAAGAAACACTGGCAAAAATGCAGGATTAGGGAGCGCAGAGACTGAGAGGGGGTAGAATATGATGTCAGCGATGACAACAAATGGTGGAAGTAATCTTCTGCATCAGAGTTTATAAGCACTGATGCTGGTTTCAACACCACATTCACTGAATTTATCTAACAGCTTAGATGTTTGTATTACTTACTTTGTACTGAATGCCCACTTGCAGATCAAAGAGAAGAGCATGGACTTTACAGCAAGAACGATGTGGGTGAAGTGATTTTCTTGGAGATGTACACACTGAATACTTTCAAACTAGCTAGCATGATAACTAGCTGCCTTGTCAATGAACAAAAACAGTTTCTTGTTGTAGAACATGATGTTGTGGTGTAAAAAGGTTCCCAGAACCGAGAATACAATAGCTCTGTCACAGAGGAACATTATCGGCAACAGAAAAGTAAAAACATTTTCATTTCAGTGATCACACCTAAATGATGGTGAAACAGAACCTGTATGTGAATGTGTTTTGTGAGATTGAGTGCATGTGATGGTCGCGGACAAAGCAACCTGAGTCTGGATGTTTTTGGGTCAGGAGCAGATTAGTGTGTGTAACTCTCAATGTTTTTTTAGAGTAAAAGAGGCAGACTGTACAGCTGAGCCATGAGCCTTAACTCTGGTCATAAGGCATTACTACTGCTGCTAGTGATACTGCTGATGCCACTGTTCCTGCTGGCATTACTGCCATTACTACTGCCTCTGCTACTGCCACCACTACTGCCACTACTGCTGCCTCTACTACTGCCTCTACTACTGCCCTTACTACTGCCATTACTAATGCCACTACATCCAGAAATGCTGCCACTACTACTGCCTCTGCTACTGCCACCACTACTGCCACTACTGCTGCCTCTACTACTGCTCTTACTACTGCCTTTACTACTGCCATTACTAATGCCACTACATCCAGAAATGCTGCCACTACTACTGCCTCTACTACTGCCTGTACTACCACTACGGTTGCCTCTACTACTGCCACTACTACTGCCTGTACTACTGCCTCTGCTACTGCCACTACTGTTTCCTCTACTACTACTACCACCACTACTGCCATTACTTTTGCCTCTACTACTGCCTGTACTACTACCACTACGGTTGCCTCTACTACTGCCACTACTACTGCCTCTACTACTGCCACTGCTGTTTCCTCTACTACTACCACCACTACTGCCATTACTTTTGCCTCTACTTCTGCCTCTACTACTGCCTGTACTACTACCACTACGGTTGCCTCTACTACTGCCACTACTACTGCCTCTACTACTGCCACTGCTGTTGCCTCTACTACTACCACCACTACTGCCATTACTTTTGCCTCTACTACTGCCATTACATCCAGTAATTTTCCAATACTACTGTTGACTGTGATTACTAATACTATTACAATTGCCACTACATCCAGTAATACTGCTGCTATTACTGCCATTATTACTTCCATTAGTATTGCCACAACATCCTTTGTTACTATTGCCTTTATTACTGCCAGTACTGCCACCACTGCTGCCTCTGTGACTGCCATTCCTGATGCCATTACTATTGCCACGGAATCCAGTAATACTGTCACCACATCCAGTAATACTGCTGCCACTGCTGCCATTATCTCTGCCAGTACTACTTCCATTAATGCCACAGCTGCTGGGTCTGGGAAGACCATTTACTGATGCCATTACTACACTGCCATTATTACTGCCTCTGCTGCCATTACTATTGCCACTACATTCAATAATACTGGCACAACTACTGCCAGTGCTGGTGCCATTACAACTGTCACCACATCCACTACTACTGAACTGCTGGCACTGCTGCCATTATTACAAGTTTTCCGACATGGGAAAGTCTTCAGGACAGAGGAGTTTACACCTTGCGGTTTCCTATGTTTTTTTTGTCTTATTACCTTAGCTGCTATGATAGATGTAGTTTAATGATTGTTCAACTGCATTAAATTGAATGTAACTATAAACACATAAATGTACTGCATATTGTTATTGAAGAATTAAAACTCAAAAAAATCATTGCAAAATGCTGTGGCAATAGACGATCATGGTGTTATAATAAAATATACCACCTTGGCACTCATTATTTTATTCTAACAGCACAAGATATTAAACAACTTTCTGCTGGAAATACAAATATAATGGGCTCCATTTTTCTGATAATACCCACAAATCTATTTTTAGCTCAGATTATCATAGGACTGCACATTCCCACTGTGCTGTGTACCAAAATGCACTCGCATCTCCACACCAGCATTCTGCTCTGATGTGATTTAGATGCATCAGTCTTTTCTGGTGCATCGTATGTTCTGTCTGCACTCACCACGCATGACCTCTCGCTGTAGGAAGAAACGAAATGAACCTGTACTTCTGGGAACTCACACAGGGTTCCTGCTTCTCCATCCGAACTCCCAGCACTATTAGTCTTGCCATAAATCATCACATTGCAAAGTAAACGAATAAGTAAGCAATAAATACATAATAAACAAGCTTGTTAGTGGTGTACAGTTTATTTTCCCAGGAATACATTATTACTAATAAATTATTTCATGTTTCCTGCTCAGCTCAGTAATATATTCTTCAGAAATCCTGCCTTCAAGTCCATTCAGAAATATCATAAATACAAGGTAAATGCCACCACGATGATGTAACTGCAGCTTGGAAACTCCTACTTTTCTATAAGACTTGACTTATCTAATTGGGGGCGTGTCAATAACTGAAGTCATGGAGCCAATATGAATGTAAGACCTACAGCAGATAGTAATTTAAGTGCTAATTTCACATGTTAACTGTTCAGTTCTTCGTTTTCTTTCAGTAAGGCTAAATTAACTTAAACTAAATTAAACTAAATTATCTATCGAAATGATCTATAGCTATCGAAAAACATAAAGTTACAGCTTTGACTGTTACAAAGCACTGACACTGGAGACTCCGCTGTATGAGTCCCTGTGAATGAGCTGTTACTATAGAAACGAAAGCGTATAGGAACGAGAGCATTAATATTAATATAAAGCTGTGATTTGCAGCTGCACTGCTGTCAGCGCTGCACTGTAGAGCAGTGCATTGGTTTATAGTAAAATTCCAGAAAACCCACTGCGGGATAGTGGGATGTCTAACGTCCTTTGGCAGGGGTGAGAATGGCAAAAATTCTCCTTGTGTCAACATCTGCAAATTTTTTGTGCCCTTTATTTTAGTGACTATTTTAAGCGAGTACAAACCCTGTCTGAGTTTAACTTTATATGTGAGTAAACTTTATATGTTTGCTGTAGTAAAGCAGTGAAATTCATCTTTTAGTGCTGTCATATAAAAGGAAGTGCAGATGGAAGCAATTGCAGGTAAGGCAGGTTTAATGAAAAACCCAAATCTAAATCAGCAAGCAAGTTCAAAATCAGGAAACAGGCCCAGGTCAGAAGAGCAGGAAACAGACGAAACTAAACAAGGCAAAATCAGAAACAGTAAACAGGCTGTGTCAAAAACCAGGGAAACCAACAATACACTAAGGCTTGGTAACATCAGGAGTACATGTGTGTGTGTGTGTGTGTGTGTGTGTGTGATTGCAAACAGGTGTGCTCAATCAGAAGCTGGGTGCCTGTGAACGAGGGAGCATGTGAGTGATCTGGGGAGTGTAGTCCGAAGTGGCCATGTCGTAGACCTCAGAGTCTGTGATTCGCTGTGATGAGCAAGTGACAAGTGCGAGTTAACTCAGTGGTGGAGGTGGTTATATCAGTGCAAGCTAGTTGAGCTAGTTATGGCGGCTCAGTGGTTAAGGCTTTGAGGTATAGATCTGTAGGTTGTGTGTTTAAATCCCCACGCAGCCTTGGCTGGGTCCTAGAGCACGACCCTTAACCTTCAGCTCAGTTGTACTGTTTTTTTTTTAATTATCAGCCAATTGAGTAACTCTACTGTATTATGTGTTATTTTATACTGTGTACAATAATACAGTACTTTACAGGAATTTACTTTACCAGTCTGGCTTCAAAGCAGGACATTCCACAGCGGCTGCCCTTTTGGCTGTGACTGAGAAGCTTCATGCTGTTAGATCTGCCAAACTGTCATCAGTCCTTATCCTCCTCGACCTTTCAGCAGCATTGACACAGCAACCACAAGATCTCTTGTTCATCCTCATGAGTCTTGGAATTCGTGGCACAGCATGACAATGGTTTACTTCCTACATGGAAGGGATCCACATCTGCTCCCCGCAGACTCTCCACTGGTGTCCCACAAGCCTCAGTACATGGTCCTCTTCTGTTCTCCCTCCATACTTGACTTCTTGGTGAGGTTATATCATCACATGGGCTTTCATACCACTCCTGTGTGGATGACACTCAACTCATCTTCTCCTTCCCTTCCTCAGACACTCATGTTTCCACTCAGATCTCAGCATGTCTGGCAGACATCTCACCATGGATGGCAGCTCATCAGCCAAACTGGCCTGCTGTTCATCCCAGGTGATTCATCCCCATGTCAGGATCTTGTGATCTCCCTGGACAACTCTCTGATCTCACCTTCGGTCACTGCACAAAACTTTGGGGTAACCATGGTTACCTTTCCTCTCATATTGCCAATCTGACATGCTCATGTCGATTTCTCCTTTACAACATCAGAAGGATTCATCCATTTCGCACCACACAGGCCCCTCAGGTGCTCTTTCAGTCTCTTGTCCATTTGGAGACTGGACTCCTGCGAGTCATACCTGGCAGGTCTGGCTCTGAGCACCATTCGTCCTCTACAACTGATCCAGGATGCAGCTGCACGACTGGTTTTCAACCTTCCTAAGTTCTCCCACACCACCCCATTGCTGCGCTCTCTCCACTGGCTTCCTGTAGCTGCTGCATCAGATTTAAAACACTGATGCTCGCCTACAAAGCCAAAAACGGACCAGCATCCACTTACCTCAAAGCTCTTATCACATCCTGCACTGCACCACGCTCCCTCCGATCCTCTAGCACCGCTCAACTGCTCTCTCCATCTCTCAGGGTACAAAGAAAACCTGCATCAAGACTCTTCTCTGTTCTGGCACCGAGGTGGTGGAATGAACTTCCTCTAGATGTCTGAACATCTGAGTATCTGGCAGTCTTTAAACGACGTCTAAAGACTTACCTCTTCCAGAAGTATTAAAATTAGCACTTTAAAAAATTGTGTTGTCTGTGTGCTTTTCTTACTATATCACCTCCACAACAGAGGATTTTAGACTGATGATGTTCTTAGTCTGTGACCTAGTGAACCAGTATCACGATGGATTTATTGATAGAGATTTCAAAGCACTTCTGTTATTCGCTCTGGATAAAGACGTCTGCCAAATGCCATAAATGTAAATATTTTTACAGTTCTTTACTGTACATTTGACTTTACTGGCATCTCTGCTGCTACTGTAAAAAAAAGTACATTGTTTATCCTGTGCTAACCTGTGTGTCTATTTGAGTAATACTTTGTAGGTTTTATATATTTAATTCAGGATTGATGCTGTGTTTTCTCTTATAATATAAAGGGCGAGAATCGTATAGCTTTCATGCCTAACCTCCTGACTCATTTCTGAGCGAGATGTTCACTAGCTCTGCTCTCTTCACTGTGATAAAGCAGAAGTAATTATTGTTTAATAATTTTTTCCAACATGGCCGAGTCCAACTCAAGCTGCAGGAAATCATTTGTTCTGACCTAGAGGCCGGTCTTGATGTTCTATGATTAATGGAAAATTTTAGTAATTCACTTTCAGTTGAACAAAGTTATTTCTCTTCATGGAAGCGAAGGTCAGTATGACCTCTAATGCAAATGTTTTTCTGCAACTTTTCCGAGTGCTCCTTTCTGCCCGGGCTGAAGTCTGAACCCGTACGAATCGATTAAAAGCACTGAGTCACTGCACTTGCTAATTTATCTAAAGCTCTCGCATGCAGCAGTGATGGACGCTGAGGGCCGTTGCTGAGTAACAGTGATGACAAACCACGCAGACAGACTTCTGAGAAGTTCTGTTTGGGGAAACTTTGGTTGTTAGACTCACAGGGACAAGAAAAAATATTAATTGTAATCTGGGTCAATCTGCACTGAAAGCCTTTCTGAAGCATTTGTACTCATCTGTACTGAGCACATCTCACTCCATGTTAACCAGCATTTAAATCCACACCAGCTTTTTAAACTACTCCTTAATCACATGAAGTGTTGGAAAATGTCGTGAGTTTACATTGTGTCTTTATAGAGCCCAAACATTACTCTAAAATTTGTAAACCATATAAATAAGTTGATATATGAAGCTTGCAGTTCATGGTCCTTCATAAACTTCATGGTCCTCCAAGAACCAAGGGCGTGGTGATGGGGTTTGCGTAAATTCATGGTCATTGTGCATGATGCAGACGTCGCAGTTTGCAGGAACGGAAACTGTTAGAAACTCCTTCACGGTGTGTTCAGAGCAGACATTTTGTGAAACGCCACAATGAGAAGCTGACACTGATATTTTACAAAGGGTTTGGATGAGTTTCTTAGGGAGCTGTTATAGAAACACGCGTATACTTTCATATATTTTAAACCAGACTACACTTTAAAAAAAATGAAAAACTAGCAAGGACACGCCCCCTCTACGGTTAGACCTGTCTTAATTGGATGTTTCCCTCATGAATGATTCAGCTTTTTAAAATGAGTCACTAAGGTGAATGATTTAGTCATTTGTGTGTGTGTGTGTGTGTGTGTGTGATTGAATCATTTGTGTGTGATTGAGTCAGTTGTGTGGTTGAGTCATTTGTGTGTGTGTGATTGTGTCATTTGTGTGTGTGTGTAATTGAGTTGTTTGTGTGGTTGAGTCATTTGTGTGTGTGTGTGTGTGTGTGTAATTGAGTCATTTGTGTGTGAGTCATGTGAGTGTGACTGAGTCATTTGTGTGTGATTGAGTCATTTGTTTGTGAGTCATGTGTGTGTGACTGAGTCATTTGTTTGTGAGTCATGTGTGTGACTGAGTCATTTGTTTGTGAGTCATGTGAGTGTGACTGAGTCATTTGTGTGTGATTCAGTCATTTGTTTGTGAGTCATGTGTGTGTGACTGAGTCATTTGTTTGTGAGTCATGTGTGTGTGACTGAGTCATTTGTTTGTGAGTCATGTGAGTGTGACTGAGTCATTTGTTTGTGATTGAGTCATTTGTTTGTGAGTCATGTGTGTGTGACTGA
The DNA here is from genome assembly GCF_027358585.1 of Pangasianodon hypophthalmus. NCBI lineage: Eukaryota > Metazoa > Chordata > Actinopteri > Siluriformes > Pangasiidae > Pangasianodon > Pangasianodon hypophthalmus. The sequence goes on along the minus strand of NC_069725.1, from coordinate 24,126,724 downwards.
GTCATTTGTTTGTGAGTCATGTGTGTGTGACTGAGTCATTTGTTTGTGAGTCATGTGTGTGTGACTGAGTCATTTGTTTGTGAGTCATGTGAGTGTGACTGAGTCATTTGTTTGTGAGTCATGTGTGTGTGACTGAGTCATTTGTTTGTGAGTCATGTGAGTGTGACTGCGTCATTTGTGTGTGATTGAGTCATTTGTTTGTGAGTCATGTGTGTGTGACTGAGTCATTTGTTTGTGAGTCATGTGTGTGTGATTGAGTCATTTGTGAGCAATGTTCAGTTATTTGTGTGTAACATTCTCTCACAGGTGTGTGTAATTGTCAGTCATTGTACAGAAAGTTTTCAGTCAATTCCAAAACCTGAAAGGAATTTTAAAACTCATACATACATCTATATTTTTTTCCTCTGAAGTCTCTCTCTCTCTCTCTCTCTCTCTCTCTCTCTCCTCTCTGCACGACCTCTCTGAACCTTGTTGTTCTCGTCTCTTTCTTCTTCCTGCACAGACTCCTTCCATTAGCTGTAACTGAGTGCTAAGTGAAACAGGGCTGGCTTTTGGGATCACACACTTGGACCTGCTATCCATCCGAGTTCTTTCTTCTTTATGCTACTTATGGATTGAAAAAGAAAAACAAACAGCATACAAAATCCAAATTAGTGAATACACCATCTCTAAATGTCTATTTTCGCTTCACGTTCGCTTCTGTTTGTTGAGATCTCTGGTGTGTTTGATGAGATCTCTGGTGTGTTTGATGAGATCTCTGATGTGTTTGATGAGATCTCTGATGTGTTTGATGAGATCTCTGGTGTGTTTGATGAGATCTCTGATGTGTTTGTTGAGATCTCTGGTGTGTTTGATGAGATCTCTGATGTGTTTGATGAGATCTCTGGTGTGTTTGTTGAGATCTCTGGTGTGTTTGATGAGATCTCTGATGTGTTTGATGAGATCTCTGGTGTGTTTGATGAGCTCTCTGATGTGTTTGATGAGATCTCTGGTGTGTTTGATGAGATCTCTGGTGTGTTTGTTGAGATCTCTGGTGTGTTTGTTGAGATCTCTGGTGTGTTTGATGAGCTCTCTGATGTGTTTGATGAGATCTCTGGTGTGTTTGTTGAGATCTCTGGTGTGTTTGTTGAGATCTCTGATGTGTTTGATGAGATCTCTGGTGTGTTTGATGAGCTCTCTGATGTGTTTGATGAGATCTCTGGTGTGTTTGTTGAGATCTCTGGTGTGTTTGTTGAGATCTCTGATGTGTTTGATGAGATCTCTGGTGTGTTTGTTGAGATCTCTGGTGTGTTTGATGAGATCTCTGATGTGTTTGATGAGATCTCTGGTGTGTTTGATGAGATCTCTGGTGTGTTTGATGAGATCTCTGATGTGTTTGATGAGATCTCTGATGTGTTTGATGAGATCTCTGATGTGTTTGATGAGATCTCTGGTGTGTTTGTTGAGATCTCTGGTGTGTTTGTTGAGATCTCTGGTGTGTTTGATGAGCTCTCTGATGTGTTTGATGAGATCTCTGGTGTGTTTGATGAGATCTCTGGTGTGTTTCATGAGCTCTCTGGTGTGTTTGATGAGCTCTCTGATGTGTTTGTTGAGATCTTTGGTGTGTTTGTTGAGATCTCTGGTGTGTTTGTTGAGATCTCTGATGTGTTTGATGAGATCTCTGGTGTGTTTGATGAGCTCTCTGATGTGTTTGATGAGATCTCTGGTGTGTTTGTTGAGATCTTTGGTGTGTTTGTTGAGATCTCTGGTGTGTTTGTTGAGATCTCTGATGTGTTTGATGAGATCTCTGGTGTGTTTGTTGAGATCTCTGGTGTGTTTGTTGAGATCTCTGATGTGTTTGATGAGATCTCTGATGTGTTTGTTGAGATCTCTGATGTGTTTGATGAGATCTCTGATGTGTTTGATGAGATCTCTGGTGTGTTTGATGAGATCTCTGATGTGTTTGTTGAGATCTCTGATGTGTTTGATGAGATCTCTGGTGTGTTTGTTGAGATCTCTGGTGTGTTTGTTGAGATCTCTGATGTGTTTGATGAGATCTCTGGTGTGTTTGATGAGATCTCTGGTGTGTTTGATGAGATCTCTGATGTGTTTGATGAGATCTCTGGTGTGTTTGATGAGATCTCTGATGTGTTTGTTGAGATCTCTGGTGTGTTTGATGAGATCTCTGGTGTGTTTGATGAGATCTCTGATGTGTTTGTTGAGATCTCTGGTGTGTTTGTTGAGATCTCTGATGTGCTTGATGAGATCTCTGGTGTGTTTGATGAGATCTCTGATGTGTTTGATGAGATCTCTGATGTGTTTGATGAGATCTCTGGTGTGTTTGATGAGATCTCTGATGTGTTTGATGAGATCTCTGGTGTGTTTGTTGAGATCTCTGGTGTGTTTGTTGAGATCTCTGGTGTGTTTGTTGAGATCTCTGATGTGTTTGTTGAGATCTCTGGTGTGTTTGATGAGATCTCTGATGTGTTTGATGAGATCTCTGGTGTGTTTGATGAGATCTCTGATGTGTTTGTTGAGATCTCTGGTGTGTTTGTTGAGATCTCTGATGTGTTTGATGAGATCTCTGATGTGTTTGTTGAGATCTCTGATGTGTTTGTTGAGATCTCTGGTGTGTTTGATGAGATCTCTGGTGTGTTTGATGAGATCTCTGATGTGTTTGTTGAGATCTCTGATGTGTTTGATGAGATCTCTGATGTGTTTGATGAGATCTCTGGTGTGTTTGTTGAGATCTCTGATGTGTTTGATGAGATCTCTGATGTGTTTGTTGAGATCTCTGATGTGTTTGTTGAGATCACTGGTGTGTTTGTTGAGATCTCTGGTGTGTTTGATGAGATCTCTGATGTGTTTGATGAGATCTCTGGTGTGTTTGATGAGATCTCTGGTGTGTTTGATGAGATCTCTGATGTGTTTGATGAGATCTCTGGTGTGTTTGATGAGATCTCTAGTGTGTTTGATGAGATCTCTGATGTGTTTGATGAGATCTCTGGTGTGTTTGTTGAGATCTCTGGTGTGTTTGTTGAGATCTCTGATGTGTTTGATGAGATCTCTGGTGTGTTTGCTGAGATCTCTAATGTGTTTGTTGAGATCTCTGGTGTGTTTGTTGAGATCTCTGATGTGTTTGTTGAGATCTCTGGTGTGTTTGATGAGATCTCTGATGTGTTTGTTGAGATCTCTGGTGTGTTTGATGAGATCTCTGATGTGTTTGTTGAGATCTCTGATGTGTTTGATGAGATCTCTGATGTGTTTGTTGAGATCTCTGGTGTGTTTGATGAGATCTCTGGTGTGTTTGTTGAGATCTCTGATGTGTTTGTTGAGATCTCTGATGTGTTTGTTGAGATCTCTGATGTGTTTGTTGAGATCTCTGGTGTGTTTGATGAGATCTCTGGTGTGTTTGTTGAGATCTCTGGTGTGTTTGTTGAGATCTCTGGTGTGCTTGATGAGATCTCTGGTGTGTTTGTTGAGATCTCTGGTGTGTTTGTTGAGATCTCTGATGTGTTTGTTGAGATCTCTGATGTGTTTGTTGAGATCTCTGGTGTGTTTGATGAGATCTCTGGTGTGTTTGTTGAGATCTCTGGTGTGTTTGATGAGATCTCTGGTGTGTTTGTTGAGATCTCTGGTGTGCTTGATGAGATCTCTGATGTGTTTGTTGAGATCTCTGGTGTGTTTGTTGAGATCTCTGGTGTGTTTGATGAGATCTCTGGTGTGTTTGTTGAGATCTCTGGTGTGTTTGATGAGATCTCTGGTGTGTTTGATGAGATCTCTGGTGTGTTTGTTGAGATCTCTGGTGTGTTTGATGAGATCTCTGGTGTGTTTGATGAGATCTCTGGTGTGTTTGTTGAGATCTCTGGTGTGTTTGATGAGATCTCTGATGTGTTTGTTGAGATCTCTGGTGTGTTTGATGAGATCTCTGGTGTGTTTGATGAGCTCTCTGATGTGTTTGATGAGATCTCTGATGTGTTTGTTGAGATCTCTGGTGTGTTTGATGAGATCTCTGATGTGTTTGATGAGATCTCTGGTGTGCTTGATGAGATCTCTGATGTGTTTGTTGAGATCTCTGGTGTGTTTGTTGAGATCTCTGGTGTGTTTGATGAGATCTCTGGTGTGTTTGTTGAGATCTCTGGTGTGTTTGATGAGATCTCTGGTGTGTTTGATGAGATCTCTGGTGTGTTTGTTGAGATCTCTGGTGTGTTTGATGAGATCTCTGGTGTGTTTGATGAGATCTCTGATGTGTTTGTTGAGATCTCTGGTGTGTTTGATGAGATCTCTGATGTGTTTGTTGAGATCTCTGGTGTGTTTGATGAGATCTCTGGTGTGTTTGATGAGCTCTCTGATGTGTTTGATGAGATCTCTGATGTGTTTGATGAGATCTCTGGTGTGTTTGATGAGATCTTTGGCTCAGGCTTGATATTTAAATTATTCAGTATTCATTAGCGCATTATTGGCTACTGGTCATGTGTAACTGATCATGATCTCAGACGATCACACTGCACTGAGGATGTAATGTTGTTGTTGTTGTTCTTTCGGCTGTTCTGTCGTGACCCGGGTCGCGCCGGTGAGAACGCGGGATCCTCAGCCACTAGACCACCAGGGACATGCACTGAGAATTTAATGAACCTAACAATAATTGAAAATCACAAGACTCATTCGAGCAGAACGATTAATCAGACAGGCTTGCTTTTCTTTTTCTCCATCTTTTCCTGTCTCTTTCTCTTTCCCTCTGACCGTCTGCTTGTTAACAGCGGGAGGAGAAGGTCAGTGCTAATTTGATCAAATGCCACCAGACCAGGTAAATGGCTGAGCGCTTCTTCTAAAGCTTGCATTTTTCATTTCGTGATTCAGGAAGTGTTTAATATCTGGGGGAGGAAAGTAGCAGCCGCCAAACATTTTTTTTTCCAACACGAGGTGACATCTGCATTGAAAATCGCTTGTGTATCCGGACTAAAGCGATCAGACGAGTGCTGAGTTTGCTGAGTTTGGTGAAAAACAGCAGGCCTGTAATCTTCTCAGAGGAGGACGGAGGAAAACTCCAACATGGCCGATCCAGACGGAAATAAAATCACAGAGTTGTTGCTGTAAAATAGAATATTACCCCAGGACCCCGTGTACAGTTAATCTGAATAAGGCTTTAGGTTTCTATGCTAACCTCATGATTTATCCTCAACCTTCAGTTTATTTAATGTCTCTGTCACGGGCCCTGGGGGTAGTTCCAGCTCGGGCCACTAGAGGGCACCCTGACCTTCTGTGTAGAACTTCTTCTATTGTTACCTGCCTTATTTCCTGTGTTTTTAATGCCCATGGGTTTGTTATTTTCTTGATTATTTACCTTATTTAAGTCCTGTGTTGTCATCCTTTAGTTGCTGGAGCATTATATATGTGTAAGTTTTTGTTTGTGCCTAGCTTCCTGTCTCCCTGGTTTGTTTCCTTGTTGTTTCTTTTTTTTTCTTTTTTTTTTTATTAAAGAAATTCTGCACCTGCATCCGTCTCCATGGAGGACTCTGTTATGGCAGAACTCTCCAGCCACCCGTGGATGCAGCAGAACCGGAAGCGCTGTGGCAGGAGAGGGTCCGTGCTCTCGAGGAGAGATGACGAGAAGCTGGAGAAGCTGCTCACCAGCTGGAGGGACATTTGGGCTAAGAGGGATAGACGGGATGAGGAGAGGACATGAACCCAGAGCAGAAGACTCTTTGCTGCTCTCACACCCCGCCCCACTCTGGACTCCGCCCCCTCGCCCTACCCTGCCGAGGACGTCGCTAATGTTTAATGTTAATGTTTAATGTTAACTTTGAATGTTAATGTTTAATGTTAATGCCCATGTTAATGTCCATGTTAATGTCCATGTTAATGTTTAATGTCCATGTTTAATGTTTAATGTTAATGCCCATGTTAATGTCCATGTTAATGTTAATGTTAATGTTAATGTTAATGTTAATGTTAATGTTTAATGTTTAATGTTAATGTCCATGTTAATGTCCATGTTAATGTTAATGTTAATGTTAATGTTAATGTTAATGTTAATGTTTAATGTTTAATGTTAATGTTAATGTTTAATGTTTAATGTTAATGTTAATGTTTAATGTTAATGTTAATGTCCATGTTTAATGTTTAATGTTTAATGTCCATGTTTAATGTTTAATGTTAAAGTTAATGCTGGTCATCTCAGTGATCATTTCTACAGATGATCAGCAAAACCTGCGCTGTTTCCTTACAGAGAGTTCACTGTCGCTTTGATTAGACGTTTTTTTGCACTTCACTCAAATTCAGCTGAACTATTCCAAGTGCAGCCAGTGAGATGACCTCTCACACGTGATGTAGCAAGGACGAGTGTTTTCTCCTGTCTTCTTTAAATCATGTCCAAAGCCAGAATTGTATTTTTGCCTGAGATTTAGGAATGTGTGGAATGAGCTAGATCTCTGAATGCTCTGAGTTTTAAAACCCGTCTTGATGATGTAGCGCTGCTTTAACCTCGCGGTAAAAACACTTAAAACTACGAACATCGCAAAACACTGATCATCAACACTGTCCGCGTTCCACCGCCATCCGACGTCCTTTAATCCCTTCACCTACTCGTGTTTTTTCCCCACTGTGGTGTTAAATTCCTAATTAGGCTCACTTTCGTCCTGAGGACTAGTGAGGTGGGCTGGAACCTCTGATGTGAGGTACAGTAACTAAGCAACCTGGAATGGCTTACGGAGGTCAAAGCTGTTAGTGCCAAAGCTAAAGGAAGCGCTTATCCTCTCACAGGAATGCACGCTGTTTTTTCTGTCCTTTTTAGGGGTTTTTTTTTGCAAGGTTACTCCGCACAAACATTCTGCTCAGGAATGTCAGGCAAGTCCCTTCTTCACAAATTTGGTATTGATGAGCAGACAATGAAAAGAGAGAGAGAGAGAGAGAGAGAGAGAGATATTTCTGAATACAGAGCATCTTTTAATACACATAAAGAATGAGAACTCAAAGAGGAAATAAAAGAGAGAAGATTCGGGTACTGATAATGATTAACTTCTATCTATAAATAAATAAATAAAATAAAATAAATAAATAACCACAAATAAAAAATAAAGATTTATTCTGAGTCTCATCATTTACTCCATTTACAAAATTGTCACATCCAAAAATTGAACTTCATCCTGTTTTTTCTCACTTCATTTGTACGAGATGAGACTGAAATTCACGCTAATTTAAATAATTAGACCTAATTAGATCAGATTGGAGAAGAACAAACACGACTTGCAGTTTCATTTGGCAGTTTTTCATACGAACGAATCATTTTGAGTCGATTCATCAGCAACAGCCAGATAGAGGGATAGAGCCAGAGGATGGAGAGAAAGAGTGGAAGAAAGGGAGAGAGTGAGAGGAGAAAGAGAGAGGGGAAAAGGAGAGAGGGAAATAGAGAGAAGAAAGTGAGGAAATGAAAAAGAAAGGAGAAAGAAATAGAGAAAGGGATAGAGTAAGAGGAAGGAGAACAAAGAAATGAGAAAGACGTGGACAGAGAAAGGAAGATAAAATGATAGGATGGAGAAAGAGAGGAAAAGAATGAGAGATGAGAAAGAAATAGACAGGAAGGAGAGAAAGGAGAAGGATTGAGAGGGAGAAGAAGAGAGGAAAGGGAAGAAATAGGAGAAAAAGTGGAGAGGAGAGATGGAGGGAAATATAGAGAAATAAATATAGAGAGGAAGGAGAGAGAGAGAGATGGAGAAGAAAAGAAAGAAGAGAGAGAGGGAAAGAGAAAGACAAAAATAAAGGTATAGACAGAAGAATGGAGGGGAGGATAGTGTGAGAGGAAAGGTAAGAGAGGTGAAAGAAATAGAGAGAGAGACAGAGAGGAAGTACACATAGACAAACAGAGAGAGAGAGAGAGAGAGAGAGAGAGAGGGAGAAAGAGAGAGACACACAGAAAGAGAGAAAGAGAGAGAGGGTGAGGGAGAAAGAGAGAGACACAGAAAGAGAGAAAGAGAGAGAGGGTGAGGGAGAAAGAGAGAGACACAGAAAGAGAGAAAGAGAGAGAGGGTGAGGGAGAAAGAGAGAGACACAGAAAGAGAGAAAGAGAGAGAGGGTGAGGGAGAAAGAGAGAGACACAGAAAGAGAGAAAGAGAGAGAGGGTGAGGGAGAAAGAGAGAGACACACAGAAAGAGAGAAAGAGAGAGAGGGTGAGGGAGAAAGAGAGAGACACACAGAAAGAGAGAAAGAGAGAGAAACACAGAAAGAGAGAAAGAGAGAGAGAGGGTGAGGGAGAAAGAGAGAGAGAGAGAGGGTGAGGGAGAAAGAGAGAGACACACAGAAAGAGAGAAAGAGAGAGAAACACAGAAAGAGAGAAAGAGAGAGAGAGGGTGAGGGAGAAAGAGAGAGAGGGTGAGGGAGAAAGAGAGAGACACACAGAAAGAGAGAAAGAGAGAGAGGGTGAGGGAGAAAGAGAGAGACACACAGAAAGAGAGAAAGAGAGAGAAACACAGAAAGAGAGAAAGAGAGAGAGAGGGTGAGGGAGAAAGAGAGAGAGGGTGAGGGAGAAAGAGAGAGACACACAGAAAGAGAGAAAGAGAGAGAGGGTGAGGGAGAAAGAGAGAGACACAGAAAGAGAGAAAGAGAAAGAGAGGGTGAGGGAGAAAGAGAGAGACACACAGAAAGAGAGAAAGAGAGAGAGGGTGAGGGAGAAAGAGAGAGACACACAGAAAGAGAGAAAGAGAGAGAGAGGGTGAGGGAGAAAGAGAGAGACACACAGAAAGAGAGAAAGAGAGAGAGAGGGTGAGGGAGAAAGAGAGAGAGGGAGATCTACAGGTACGCACACTCCTTCTTTCCTTCTTTTCCTCTCTCTCCTCCTCGTGCTGCGCAGCAGAATGGTGCATGGTGCCGCTCTGAGCGTCTGATCTGATCTCTTTTCCTCTCTCTCCTCCTTCGCGCGCGCCGGTCAGCAGCATGAGCGCGGAATGCACGAGCTACTACAGCGCCGAGCGCGAGTTCATCAGCGCCTTCACCTGCCCGAGACCCGGAGGAGACGCTCACGCCGTGTACTGCTGCGGCTTCAACGACGTCAAGTACTGCTGCGACGATCCCAACAGCTTCTTCCCCTACGAGTACGGGTACATGTGGTGGCTCAGGTACGACACACACACACACACACACACACACACACACAATACAGTGAGGGGGAAACAAACTTTTTTTTTCTTTTTTTTTACATAAATGCTACTTTTTTTCTCAGTCAATCTCAAACCCTTAAGGCTCCTTGTGTTGTTGCTTTAAGGTTCTGTGGAGAACCTACACCAGAGCGGAACCCTTTTTAAAGAGCGTAATCAATCGCAGTGAATATTCTGTAATTTTCTTAAGATTTTTTTAAAGGGTGCCAATAATTTTGGAGCCAATTGTAATTAACAGCTCCAGAAAATTCCAGTGTGGAACCGTAATAAATGAAGTAGAGTTACATAGTGAAGTAGAACTGTTGTGTTTATACATTTGTGCCACATGTGGTGGTGAGTGCATATGAGGGTATTATACCTGTTATTACCTGTTATTATACCTGTTATTATACCTGTTATTATATGTGCTATTACCTTTTCTTATACACATTATTACCCGTTATCGCATGCATTATTACTTGTTATAATACATGTTATTACCTGTTATTATACGCATTATTACGTTATTATACGCGTTATTACGTTATTATACGCGTTATTACCTGTTATTATATGCGTTATTGCCTGTTATTGAAAGCATTATTACCTTTTATTGTACGCATTATTACATGTTATAATGCATGTTATTACCTGTTATTATATGGTTTATTACCTGTTATTATACACATTATTACGTTATTATACGCATTATTAGCTGTTATTATACATGCTATTACCTGTTATTATACGTGTTATTACCTGTTATTATACGTGTTATTACCTGTTATTATCTCAGTAGGTAGCACTATCTCTAATTATTTATCAAATGCATGATCCTTGGATGAAAATCAGATAATAACGTTTTCCCGAATGTATTGAAGGATTCTTTCTGGATCTTGAACACGTCGAACAGTTTCTCTGAACTCCAGATGCAAAGCAGTAATAATCAAAATAATAATAACTCCGTCCACACACACAGCGTTTTCGTAAATATCACCATCCACATGAACAGCGTAAACTCCTCTGTCCTGAAGGTGTTGGAAAATTTACAGCTTTACTTCTGACTGTTACAAAGCGCTGATACTGGAGACTCCAGTGCATCAATATAAAGCTGTGATGTGCAGCTGCACTACTGTCAGAGCTGCTGTTATAAAAAACTAATCAACACCTTCCGACCAATCACAATCCAGAACTCAGACTCTCAGAGTTCAGTCACTGGAAATAAGAAGAAGGTGTATTTCAGGGTGGTTTTGCTCCACAGCTGAAGGCTAGTTATTAGCGTGAACATGCTGGAGTTCTTCGAGACTTTATCGATCCCTGGATAGATGATGGAGCTACGAAGCCTTGACCTTAAATTAAAGCTCAGTGAAACATTAAAGCTACTTATTATTATTATTATTATTATTATTATTATTATTTATGCCTTGTAACATTACACTAGTGCTAAAGGCTAGTGTCGCTAACAGAAATGGAAGTCTAAAGCTAACGATTTAGCATCATGCACTAAATCTAACATCTAAACTGGAGTAAGTTTTTCTTTTCTCATGAGCC
>NC_069725.1:24098566-24108566 GCF_027358585.1 Pangasianodon hypophthalmus | reverse complement strand
TGTAAATCCCGAGAGCGGCCATGTTTCCAGTCTGAGCGCTAACACGGTTACACTTACAATCATAAACGCACAAACATAACAGCCTTATGACCCTGACCAGGATAAAGACAGAGGAATGAATGTATTTCTGTAAAATTATTATGGCATATTTTTATTCATACATTTATTTATCTTTTTATTTATTTATCTATCATTTTTCCTCCAGTAAGTCGAAGTGACATTATCAGATTTTGGACTCGCGGTGTTTGGTATCTGTTCTGCGTCATCAGCGGAAGACTTGCGATTTAATAAACTCGTCCACCAGCTGTTTCTGTTCTAAAATGAGGGAGAAAATATCATTAAAATCTCTTCTGCAGCATCTGCTCTTCTTCTACAGATTCCTCATGTGTCTGAGAAAAAGAAACAAAATGAACGACTTGCATATTAATATTTATAACTAACCTGAGATCTTTTTTTTTTTACTTTAAACTTCTTTCATCAACATGTTGATGAAACTATTTCCACTTTGCTTTAACAGTTTCCTACATTACCCACAATGCTGTTCTGGTAGTGGTGCAGTGGGATTTAGCGCTCGCTTCATCTCTTCCTAAAGAGAATGATGCGGCGGCGCTTTAGTGCTTTAGTCAGTCCGGCTCTCTCACCTCCTCACCTGTACACTCTAACACCATCATCAACACCATCGCGCTCGTCATCTCGTAGATCGCTAACTACCCGAGACGAGTCTCAGCTTGCGTCTTTATTGCTGCTTTGCATTCTGGGACTTTGAGTCCGGCATTTGCAGCAACGTCTCCGCTGCTTCTGCGCTGAATTTCTCATGAATATGACGCTGAAAAGTGACTGAGAAAAGAAGTTTTGTTTTTAGAAGCTAAAGAACAAAACCTGACTGTTTTGAGATTGTAAAGTTTTCTCCTATTAAACATCACTGTAACTGCGCTAGCAATAAAACACCACCATCCAACAGACTAGCGCCAGAATCGCTAAACACATCGCAAATGTTTCAATATAAATGTTTCGAGGTGTTTCGAGTTTTTCTTTAAGGCTAATCTTTAGAGTACTTCTCTGAGCATGTTTAACACAAAATCATTGTTTTGCCCTCAATTATATTTTACCAGTATATCCACACAGGCTCTAATTAACATTAACAAACATATGCTAACACTGTGTGTGCTTAGCACCTTACAGGCTAGCACCTTGTGGCCTGTAATTAGCAACCATATGCTAACATTGCCTTGAAGCCTTGTTGTTTATTTGCTATGCGTCTTGAGAAATCTGCTTTTTTTGTCGAAATGCTAATCGGTGATATAAAGAGAGAGTTTTTCAGTAAATCAGGTAGCATGAAAAAAGCTTTGAATGTGTCCTGAAGGCATTTCTGTTCATCTGTGATAATACATCCTGAGTGATATCAAGATTTTATTTATTTATTTATTTTACAAATAATAAACAGCACAGTACTAAAAGGAGGCAGCGATGAGCGATAACTCCGCCCCCTGACATTTTTAACTCTGCGCACCAGTGGACTTGTGGGAAATTTTGCCAAATCTCAGCCGTTTGTTTACCTGTTTTTTTTTTTTTTTGGTAATTTGTCGGGTTTTTTTCTCGCTGTACTCCTTCTGTGTCGTGTCCGTGACGCTCCAGAGCTCCGTGAAGTGCACATCGAACAGAGTCTTGGTTAAATGTGCTGTAAAAAAAGCAACACTGTGAAAGAAACTGGTTAAAAAGTCATTAAAGCTGTTTTTGATCTGACGTCTGGTGTGTGTTCATGGCCTGTGTGACTGGAAGTGAACGTGTTGTTGTTGTCGTGTTGTTTTAGTGCGTGATTTTCGTCTCATTTTTTGCGTTTTTTGTTCCATGTCAGTTCTAACGAGCAGCTAATTACCTCCTGAAGCGTTCAGGAATAAAAACCCGGTTAGTGCACAGAACATTTCAACTCCTGCTCTTAACATCACTCAGCTCCAGAACTACTAGCTTTAAATTATTATGTGTCAAAGCAGCAGGTTTATAAAGCATTCACTCACTCATTTACTTATTTTATTATTCACACTCTCACCATTTCACTCATTCAATCACTCACTCACACACATTCACTCACTCACACACATTCACTCATTCAATCAGTCAGTCACTCACTCACTCACTCATTTTATTATTCACACTCTCACCATTTCACTGTCTGACTCACACACTCATTCAATCACTCACACACTCATTCAATCACTCACTCACTCATTCAATCACTCACTCATTCATTTACTTATTTTATTATTCACACTCTCACCATTTCACTCAATCACTCACTCATTCACTCATTCAATCACTCACACACTCACTCACTCATTTACTTATTTTATTATTCACACTCTCACCATTTCACTCATTCAATCACTCATTCACTCATTCAATCACTCACACACTCACTCACTCATTTACTTATTTTATTATTCACACTCTCACCATTTCACTCATTCAATCACTCATTCACTCATTCAATCACTCACACACTCACTCACTCATTTACTTATTTTATTATTCACACTCTCACCATTTCACTCATTCAATCACTCACTCACTCATTCAATCACTCACTCACATTCACTCATTCAATCAGTCATTCACACACACATACACACACACACACACACACACACTCACTCACACACTCACACACTCACTCACACACTCACACATTCACTCATACACTCATACACTCATACACTCACTCATTCATTCACATACACAAAAACATGTGCTCTAAGTTAAAACTATGCTACTTCATTTTTCAGAACCAAGAAACATCCATAACCATCTCGATCTCTTTATTTATCACATTCCATAAGACTGAACATGTGAACGCAGCTCCCACACTAGCCTTAATGACGTGTAGCTCTGAATAAGCGATGGCTAATTTGTTACACTCTGTTGAATTTCACTCTGAGCCAATTTCCATGTACGTGAATATGAGTAGAGGAGAAAATCAGCCTGACAATCAGCTCTTCCTGGACGTTATTCTGCATCAGCTCAGATGTTTGATATCTTTAAAGTTTCGCTGCTCTCGTGCCCGGAGCGTACGGAGACACCAGCTCGACAGAATCTCATTCTGATTGGTCAAAGTGACACTCGATCAAGCCTGGGGAGGGTTCGAAATTAACTGAGGGCAAAAGGAAGGAGGAAGAGTGGAGAGAAACGAGTGATAGCACACGATGTGGATAAAACAATTGTGTAGAAGGTGAAAGATGAAGTTGTGTGTGATGAGATCCATACGATTGCCTTCAAGGCTGTAATTCTCATTTCTGTGCTGAAGGAAGTGATGATGATTGGATTTGTTATCTTACACAGCCTTGAGTTAAGTGTGTGTGTGTGTGTGTGTGTGTGTGTGTGTGTGTGTGTGTGTGACGTATTATAGCAGTAAATACGTACAGAATTCCCTCCAGTCATAGACGTGTGTTTCGCTTTATTTATTTATGTATTTTTTTTTTTCTAATGTAGATTCAAAAAAGTATAATCACAGTGCAGATGTTATGTAACCATGACAACGCGAGTCTTAGCGTATATATATATATATGTTCATGGCATAGATTTACATATAAAGAATGCATAAATAAGGGAATAAAACACTCTGTGTCATTCTATTATAGCAAAATCATCAACAGCAGGGTGGCATGGTGAAGCGGAGTTGACTTTACCACACCGAAGTGTTTCATTATTCTTACACCACAGTGATTTTTGCTAATGATTACAATTTTAATGTATTAATGGCAGCCATCTTGAAAATGCCCAGTGACGCTCGCATGGCGAACCAGCGTGTAGCGTCTGTCATGACACGTTTATGAAGTAGTTCAGTGTCATGGATCAGGGTTCAATAGTTTTAGCATCGTTCCTTGTTTTTATCGCGAATCTTTCACAAAGCCATTGTTTTAATGGAAAGGAATGACCAAGTGATTTGTTTAGGGGGCGGGACAAATGTGTTCTAGAGAGGCTTTGATTGGACAAATTGGATGAGTAGAGTATTAATCATCAAATTTTTTCACCATTTTCCTGAAAATGTTCTTATCACAAATATTTCACAGTCATTGTTTTCATTCGAAGTGATCGTGAAATGGCTCGAGAGTTGACGTATTTCCTTTTGAAACAGGAAGTCAGGGAGGGGGCGTGTCAAAGGGCTTGAGTGTGAATTTCCACAACAGCCAATAGCGTTTGAGATAGGCCACGCCTCCTGCTGAATGTAAACACACTCCACTGTGGCTTAGCAAAAGACTGACGTAAATTAAACCGTACCTCTGTAAAACTGGACAACTCTCTCTCTCTGTCTCACACACACACACACACGTGCAACAGGAGAATAAAATGCAGGGAGCTACACAACTACAACTACACAAACAAAATGTCTGACGCTAACTTACTGCTACTGCAAAGTGATTTGTTTACAGTTCGCAGTTTTTTGAGGGGGCGGGACAAATGTATTCCAGAGAGCGTCTGATTGGACAGGTACAGTATGAGTCATCAAAGATTTTACACCTTTTTTTTTCCAGTTTACTGACAGTGTGTGATATTGATGTGTGTTTGTGTGTGTGTGTGTGTGTGTGTGTGTGTGTGTGTGTCCTACTTACACACACTGACCTTTTACTCACCTGTCTATGTCATTTTCTCACTTCCTGCCACTTTAATCATCTGGTCAACGTTGTTCTTGTCAGTGTGTGTGTGTGTGTGTGTGTGTGTGTGTGTGTGTGTGTGTGTTTCTTGCCTCCTTGTAATGAAGTGCAACTGTGAGAACATCATATTTATGTGACAAAACTGCAGGCTGCTTTTCATGCGGAGGCTCACACAGGACCGTGATTAATAACACAACCACTTTCTCACGCTGTTTACAAAAGACACACACACACACACACACACACACACACAGGTGTATGAGTGTGATTCATTTAAACCAGAGTTCATTCCATCCATCAACAATCTCATTCATCATTCATTAAATATCTTTTTTTCAGCTTCAGGCCGGTCGATTTACTCCCATGAGCTCTAATTTTGAACGTATCTGAGCGATATGTTCCATTTTAATTAAATCAAATCAAATGAGCCTCTTTGTAAACATGTGCTGAAGGAGGCGATGATAAATTCACCTATTTCTGTCATTAATGAATCATAACCCATCAAATAAAGAGAGATTAATCACAAACCCAGACGAAAAGTTCAACAAAAGCCACTTAAATCTCACCCACATAATCATTACCTGAAATTCCGTACAGTTCCGTTTAATTTGTGTGCGCATTAAATAAATCACACAAACAGTGAATGTGTTGTGGGTGATAAATTACGACGAATAGTTGCGTGAATTACGTCACGTGAAAAGTCAGGAAACGAAATGGAAATGAGCATTTTGTGTGAGCTTCCTGGGCCTCTTTTATCAGTCTTTTAGTAAAGTTGTGTTTAAATGTTTGCGTAACCCAAACAGAACTAAAATTTTCTGCCGGATTTATAAAAGTTTCAGAAACGCTGATTTTCTTCGTACTCGCGTGTGTATATTGATCACCTGTAACGTGCAATGTGCGTTCCCAACACAGCTCATTTGCATGTAGCGACGCCCAGAAAACTCCATAAAAGGTAAAGTGCACAGATAGCTGAGAGCATGAAATGATCGATCAGGGTAAAGACTGAAAAACAGAACTGGAAATGATTTTGATTCACTTCTATGCCAATAAAATCTGTAATAATATATAGCATTAATAATAATAAGCGAGCGCTAAATCCTCCGTCAGCTGAGGCGTTTGTTTACGGCTTGTTTACGACCGACCCGCTCTCCGTTTATACACCGCCGTTTCTTTAGTCATAATTTCATGATTACTTTTATTTGTCTTAATTTATGGATGTGTGTTAACTCGCTTTGTTTATTTTTTATATTCTTTAATTAATGCCAATAAAATAAAGTGACTGGTTTTGAGTAAATGTTGTGGATGGAGCTCTGAGTCCCTGAGCGAGTGAACTAGCATGAGGACGTGTTTCTGTGAGAGACTCTAAAGCTCTTCTATCAGTCGCTCTGGATAAGGGCGTCTGCTAAACGCTGCAAACGTCATAAACACAAACAGTTTAAACTCCACAGAATATTCCAGATATAACAGTGCAGTAATCCCTGCAGATTATATGATCAGAAGTCGATCAAGTCGAGGTTTACATTAGTTACTCTTCTTACACATAAATTTACACACTCAAGAGCACGAGTAGGATACGAAAGTTTTTCCAGATTTACAGGATTTTCAGGAATACTGAATTTCTTGCATAAATGCTCCTAGAAACAACTTACGAATAAATCCGTTCGCATCTGGCTTGATAAATGAAGCCTGTTATTTGTGTTCATGAAATCCTTTATGTTGGTAATATCTTATTTTTTATTTTCTTTTTCTTTTTTACGAATGTTTTTCTGAATTTATGGGATTTTCATTAATACTGAATGCCTTGAGCAAACATCGTACAAACAATTTACGAATAAATGAGTTTGTACCCAGTTTGATAAATGAGGCTCATTATTGGTAATTGCTAATTTTCGATCTCAAAGGAAGTAAAAATTCAAATACACTAAAAAGATAATAAAAAGTTGGATTGAATGGGAACACAGAGGCGTACACTACAGGACTGAGACTCGTGCGTGTTTAACCTTCAGCTCGTTTTTTAGCAAAGCCGCGTCGGTAAACAGGAGCTTATTTCCGATCCGTCCTTCTGCGGGAAGAAACGGTTCAGAGTTAAAATGGCACCAACAGAAACAGCAACCTTGAAGAATCTGGAGTTTATTGAGAGAAAATAAAGTGGTTTTGTGTGAAGATGAATGTGTGTTGAGTTACTAAATGATAAAAACATTTCTTCTCCTCTTCAGCTAAAATCTCATGTATAACAAATCTGTTCTTCCTGTACCGAATCAGAACAAAAACAACCAGGCGATGCGGCGTTTGTCATAATTAACTCATAAATCCACCAAAAAACTGATTTGTTCTAGCTAATTCTACACCACTCAAAAGTTTGTACACCCCTGTCCATTTTTTAGTATTTTATATAATTTTTTAAATAATGACGAACTCTTTGGAAAAAGCAGGAAAGTGTTCAATCAAAACTATTTTCTATTGTAGTTTCATAACAGTGTTCTTCTTTATACATGTGCATTTATTTATTTGTTTATTTTACTATCTTAACCATACTTTTTTTATCAAAATGTTTTTACAACTATATTAAAAAATGATTGAAATTAGGGTGTCCAAACTTTTGACTTTAGTAGCGTACGGTACGTAACGCACATTTCTACGATACACGTTATATATCACGATACAGAATAAAACTCCTGCATTAAAACTGTTAAAACGCCGACTTGGATGATCATTTTATTTAATGCCTAAAAAAACTAAACCGTAACATGGAAAGAGGAAAAAAAAAAATCAAAACAAATCTGTAAAAATCGACGATTTTAAAGATTCGTTTTAAAAATTGACATCAGATCAGCTGCTTCCATTCAACTCCATTTTGTTTATAGTTATTAAAAACATAATTTTTATTTTTTAAAGATATCACAATACGATATCTCTGAGACGTGTATCGTGACATCATTTTATCATGACTTCGATATTATATCGTCGTATCGCCCAGCCCCGTGCGCACGTAGCTGCTGGTTTTGGGGGAAAACAATTTCATTTGATGTCAAAATTAAACACACACAAAAAAATAATTTTTAAAAAATATATTTTCATTCAGAAATAAATGTATACATGGGCACTGATTTATTTATTAATTTTTATTTATTTATTTGTCTTAGAAACAAATTTCAACCATAAGCTTTTATCACAATGTCTTTAAAAAGTGAAAAGTATTTATTCAGACTATCGAGTGCAAACGTTCGACTGGTTTTATACATAAAGCCAACAATAGAAAATGCACCCAAATGTAATTAATCAGCCGAGACATGTTTATTATCTGATATTTGCTTCTTTTTTTTATTTTATTTAGTTTTATTTTATTTTTGTTTTCATCCACACTTCAACCATCTATAATCTGATGAGTAAAATTGCCATCTTTACTTAGAAAAATGAAATCAAAAGTAGACTTAATCAACATTTCTATCAGGCTTTAAACATCAACTTTAAACCTGGAGGCGGGGCCTAATATTGAAGGCGGAGTCTTTCCAAACTGCACCATGGAAAAAGTGATCTCGGTTTTCCAAGATGGCCGCCACTTTATACAAGATACAAGAGTCAGCATTTGACTACACAGTGTTTTGTTCATCATTATACATCAGCAAGTCTAGTTAGCTACATTAGCATCATAGCTACAGCGCTAAACTAAATTAGCAAACGTGTCTCGGCTAATCGGCTACATTTTCATTTTTTTTTCGCTGAAATGTTCCTTTAACAACTGACCCCTCCCCCCACCTCTCTTTATTATCTAAAACCCCGCCCACATTACATACATGTCTCAGATTATCTCAAACACCTACAGATTAGCAAAACGAGCTCCTCCTACTTCCTGAAACGTGAAAGCTCCAATCAGGAAGAGCTAAAGTAGCAACAACGCTACAAAAACACGGCGTAGCGTGTCGTGTCATGTCCACAGTCCACCTCATGGATGCTAGACGTTCTTCTGTGTGACAGCGGCTGGTGTGTGTGTGTGTGTGTGTGTGTGTGTGAAGCTCTGAATGGTTGATGTCAGGGTAAAGGGCGGGGCTAGTGGTTTAGGGGAGTGTCTTTCCTGAAACAAATTTTCCAGACTATAATTTACATTAAAAACAATAAAATATTGTATATTAACGGTTTTGTTGTACAGATCGGATTCATGTAGCAAGAATTTTCAACAGCGCCCCCTACTGGTGCAGGCTAGTTTAGTTTTTCTCCTGTTAGTGTTGCTATTTTTCAGCACTGCAATTTATTATCATAAACGTATCAGAACCAGTGCATTAATAGACACCTGTGATTTGCAGCTGCACTACTGTCAGAGCTGCTGTTCTAGAAAACTAATCAACTCCTTCTGACCAATCAGAATGCAGCACTCAGCAGCTCTGTGCACTAAATCATAATATCTGTTAAAAGGTATTATTTATAAAGAGCGAACGATGTGTCTTATAATCCGGAAAATACGGTATATGTTCCTTTTTGCTTCTGGGTAATTTGTGTGAGTGTGTGTGAGTGTGTGTGTGAGTGAGCGTGTGTGTGTGTCTGTGAGTGTGAGTGTGTGTGTGTGTGTGTGTGTGAGTGAGAGTGGTTTTCATAGTAGTGCTGATTTAGTATCACATTTTACATTCTGTTGAAGAAATTTATGTGGATGGACGTGTGTGTGTGTGTGTGTGTGTGTGCGCGTGTGTGTGTGTGCGCGTGTGTGTCTGTGTGTGTGTCTGTGTCTGTCTGTGTGTGCGTGTGTGTGTCTCTACAGCTCCTCCTTGCGTTTGATGATGAGTTTGCGCACCATCTCTGCAATCTTTGGCCGAATTTCCTTCACGGACACTTGAGGACCCCACGAGCCGACGACTTTACCATCAACATCAATCAGATACTTCCAGAAATTCCAGTCAGGCTCCTTCCCAGTCACCTCTGAGAGAGAGAGAGAGAGAGAGAGAGAGAGAGAGAGAAAGAGAAAGATACAGAGAGAGAGAGAGAAACAAAGAGCGAGAGAGAGAGAGAGAGAGAGAGACAGAGAGAGAGAGACAGACAGAGAGAGAGATAGACATAGAGAGACAGAGAGAGAGGAACAAACGTAGCTTTCACTTGCTAGTTTAAATTTCACTCTATAGTTTAGAGTTACTAGGTCACGTTTCGGTTACTAGGTCACGTTTCGGTTACTAGGTTAGTTTCTGTTACTAGGTTAGCTTTCATTCACTACATTAGCATGCTCATGCTACAGTAGGTACACCAGCCCTGTGATTGGTGAAAGCAGAATATTATTACTCCAGATTAGCTCCGCCCACTTTACACTGAAAGGAGAGAAGTTCACACAGATGCGGGAAATTATTTCAACTTTGGACTCTAGTGTGTGTGGG
>NC_069725.1:24091066-24093566 GCF_027358585.1 Pangasianodon hypophthalmus | reverse complement strand
CTAAACCAGGTTTCAGTATTAGAAAGAGTAAATGCTTTAATGATGTGCAGTGTGCATGTCAGGGATTAAAGGAGAAGGTATAAATATATGTATGCATTTTATATATATTTATATGTTTATATGTTTATATGTTTATAATTATGATGTATGCTTTGTGCGCGTGCAGCTCGGGAGAAGAAGAGGAGGTTTGCCACGTAGGCACGCGCAGGAGAAGAAATGCACCAAACACCAGTTAAATTCTGCATGTTAGTACTTTATTAACGCACAGAAATGTGAGGATCAGCAGAGTGCATGCTCGAGGAGAAAAGGAAAGCGATGTAAAGTGAACAAATCCAGAAAAAGTAAAGTTTTCTTTCTTTTTTTTCCCGCATGCACGAGCGCGAGACTCACACCGAGCCGCGGTATTTCTCCAGAGAAACTAATCTGCCTCTGCTGTTCACCACCTTAACGTGTAAAAGTCTTTCTGCTTCGCCTCCATGAAATACGACAGGAGGAAGAAGAGCAGCGCTCGCAGGAAAACCTTCATCTTCTGTGATTCCGCTTTAACTGTTAACTTCCAGCTTCTTCTCACAACATGAAGGACCGCCGGCTGCTACGCAACGCCACGGAGTGTTGCTGAGAATCAGCTCTGCGCTCCAGATACGCAGGAGAAAGAAACCCGCAGCGGTCTGAGTGAAGCGGGTGAGTATGCGCAGAGAGTGCGCAGCATTGACCAGAATGAGTACGAGAAGAGCTATTGTACCAGAATAGAAAAGGGGATAAATAAATAAATAAATAAATAAATAAATAAATGAATAAATAAATAAATAAAATGATAAAATTGTGATTAAATATAAAAAATAAAGACAACTATAAATAAATAAATATAATATTGTAATTATATAAGTGAAAAATAAAAACAGACAAATAAACAAATAAATAAATATCTATGTAATAAATAAATAAATAAATAAGCATAAAATGATAAAATGTGATTAAAAATAAAAAATAAACACAACTATAAATAAATATTAACGTAATAAATAAATAAACATTAATATTGTAATTATATAAGTGAAAAATAAAAACAGACAAATAGACAAATTAATAAATATCAATGTAATAAATAAATAAATAAATAAATAAATAAATAAATAAAATGATAAAATGTGATTAAAAAGAAAAGAAATATGTTTCTGCTTCATAAATATTTTCAGTTGCATTAATAAAATCACAGCTTATAATATAAAATAATATACAAATATATTTATTAGGTAACGTTAAAAAGCCTATACAGAATAAAATACTGTAATATAGAGATAAAGAACAATCGAGTAAAATGACATTTATCATCATTTTTAATAATATTGAAGAATTTATATTTATTACTTACTTAATATTAATTATTAGTCACATGAATCACTTTACACACATTAATTAATGAATTAAAAAGAGATATATATGAATAGAGAACGTGTGTTTTAATGCAAGGGGCAAATAAATAAATAAAACACCACACAGTGTTATACTCCTTACACCACTTTCATAATAACATCCGCACACGTCCAAATAGTCTGTTCCTCACTACGTAGGGTGCCTAAGTAGTGTACTAAAATGTTAAAAGGTATTATTTTACTGTGTAGAAATTGGATTTAATCATCATTTGAGCTTTTAGGTGTGGACCTGAACTATATTTTTGTAATTGTGCACTGGATTTGGGACTCGTTTTAAAACAAATAGTGCGCACTATGTAGTGAACGCGAGGTGATTTGAGACACGACCCACGCTGTCGTCAGCGCTGACGGTGTTACCCACAATGCACCTCGGCGAGACGTAACATGGCGCCCGGGGCCTGAATGAGCAAAACAAAAACACAAGCGGAGAAATGGGCCGCGTTTAATTAGCCATTAAAGGGAAGTTTTACCAAAAGTAGAGAGAAAAAAACCGTAGAATAAGCTCGTCATGCGTGCATGGGGTGTGTGCTGCTAATTTATTTGGGATTTCTGAATTTTTGGTGAGTGTTAAACTTTAAAGGAAAACACTTTGATGCGCGAGCGGGTTAGCAGAGAAAAGCTCAGCTGCGCTTCCTGCATGAGCAAGTCAACACAAATCACAGGCTGGAGCTTGCAAAGATAAAATGTTAGGATTCTTATCAGATTTTAGAGCCGCGATATTTTTAAAATAAACAACATATCGAAATGGCAGCGCTGTAAAACTTCACCTTGTTGTTGTAGCAGTAGCTTAGCACCGCTGTTCCGCATCGATCTGATCAATTAATGCTTTTAATCCGAGCACGAGTGCTGGATCTTTAAATCATTCATCAGAACACGCATGAAAGAGCTCGGATTGATGACTTTTTTGTGCAATTGTGTGAATTAGAGCTTGGCTTTACTTTGTTTTGTTTTGATCCGGGCCCACCTGAGATGACCTTTTCTAAAATCGGGTTTTTAATCATGATAAACTGTGAATAATCTTATTTTTTATCTCTCTGGTACACTCCGATACATTTCCTAGTGATTAT
>NC_069725.1:24051066-24086066 GCF_027358585.1 Pangasianodon hypophthalmus | reverse complement strand
TTAAAAAAACTGAACGTAAAGAAAAATAAGACTAAAAATAGATCGCTTTTTTATTTTCATGTCCTGAGATCAGGACAGAGCTTCTGGAAAACTTGTTTTTTTAAATTTGAAGGATGACATCCTGGAACACGATCTGAACCAATGAGCCGAGTTGAAAGTGTCATGTGACTCTACACGCTAGAAATATTGCAATATGACGTGCTAACGGTGCTAACAGTGCTAACGGTGCCGTCATCAGATCCTGTAAAGTAAATAATTTATGGCACGGCGATTAAAAATTGATGCTTTTGTGTGTCACCCTAAAACAATCAATCATTAAAAAAACTAAAAAAGTAAAAAATGTTTCAACGAATTAACTAACTACATCAATAAGTTACAAATGAAAGATAAATAAACAGTGGAGGTTTGGTGGTAAACAAAAAGCTGTACGTTTGTTAACGGCGTTTTCAGCGTGCCCGTTATTTGACGCATCACAGTGTGGGCGTGTCCCAGATCACAAGCCCTGTTCACTACCTCCACCTCACGCTGTTTTCAAGCAGTGCATTATGGGTATTCTGTCTGCAGACGTGGTGGAGGAGTGCTGAGAGTTAATGAGCTGTTAATGGCCTTATGTTTGCATGTCTGGGCTTTTAGTTAAGTGTGTGTGTGTGTGTGTGTGTGTGATTTCTACAGCAGTCCCCCGATTACCCAAATTTCCAGTATCTATGCAAACTCTGCTCGGTTCACGTGGACAACATCCAGGGTGCTCACAAACACATCAAAGAGAAACGGCACAAGAAGAACATCATGGTAACACACACACTCACACACACACGCACGT
Source organism: Pangasianodon hypophthalmus (assembly GCF_027358585.1). Classification (NCBI taxonomy): domain Eukaryota; kingdom Metazoa; phylum Chordata; class Actinopteri; order Siluriformes; family Pangasiidae; genus Pangasianodon; species Pangasianodon hypophthalmus. The sequence goes on along the minus strand of NC_069725.1, from coordinate 24,085,246 downwards.
GCACACGCTAAAAATTCACTCACGAAATTTCTGATGAAATTTAGTGTCGTTTTCCTTGAGGAATAAAGGAATCTTTTTTTTTCCATCAACTGAATCCGAATCTTTTTTCCATCAACTGAATCTTTTCTGTGAATCAAATCTAAATCTTTTTTTTTCCTCAACTACAGCGATTACACCTGATTCCTGAGCCTTCTTAGAAAGTTACTGGTTAGAAAGTCTTAACCATTTGCAGCCTGTCAATCAAAAAAGTGGGCGGGGCAGATAACAGGCAGTATTAAATTACATTATATTTAGCATTATAAATAATGCAGTTTTTTTTAACAATACTGTATATGAAATCTGATGCGCGCGCACGTAAGAAGCTGTGAATGTGTGTGTGTGTGTGTGTGTGTGTGTGTAGGAGAAGCAGGAGGAGAACGAGCTGCGTTCGTTACCCCCCTCCGTCTCCGGCTCACCTGCGAGCGCTGAACTCGGCCGTGATGGAGGCGGCGCAGGAACACGGCATCTCGGAGCAGGAGTTCCAGCAGAGACAAGCCGTGCTGCAGAGCATGGAGCTGATCATCCAGAGACATTTACCTGGTGTGTATATATATATATATACACACACACACACACACACACCTGGACTATTGTGTAGTCATTGTGTTGTCTCTGTGTCTCAGCGTGTTCTCTGCGTCTCTACGGTTCCTGTCTCACGCGGTTCGCCTTCAAGTCCAGCGACATCAACGTCGACGTGCTCTATCCCTCCGGTGTAAGTGCACGAAGTGTCTCGTGTTGTTGGTGATTTGCGGCTGATTTTCGATCTTGTTCACGCTTTCTGTGTTTCAGATGACGCAGCCTGATGTTCTCATCCAAGTGCTGGACATCCTGAAGAAGAGCGGTTAGCATCACACACACCTTTACGGCTAACAAACACTTCACGTCTGAGGCCGAGTCGCCACTAAGGCACCTTTACACACAGCTTGATAGCTAACATGCTGCTTTACAGCCAACACACACCTTTACACACAGCTTTACACCTAACCTACAGCTTTACACACAGCTTTACACCTAATCTACAGCTTTACACACAGCTTTACACCTAACCTACAGCTTTACACACAGCTTTACACCTAATCTACAGCTTTACACACAGCTTTACACCTAACCTACAGCTTTACACACAGCTTTACACCTAATCTACAGCTTTACACACAGCTTTACACCTAACCTACAGCTTTACACACAGCTTTACACCTAACCTACAGCTTTACACACAGCTTTACACCTAATCTACAGCTTTACACACAGCTTTACACCTAACCTACAGCTTTACACACAGCTTTACACCTAATCTACAGCTTTACACACAGCTTTACACCTAACCTACAGCTTTACACACAGCTTTACACCTAACCTACAGCTTTACACACATCTTTACACACAGTTTTACACCTAACCTACATCTTTACACACAGCTTTGCACCTAACCTACAGCTTTACATTCAGCTTTATACCTAAATTACAGCTTTACACATAGCTTGATAGCTAACACCCTGCTTTACACCCTGCTCTACACACAGTGCGTCTTTGGAAAAGGATGACTGACTTTTTTTGTTTGTTTGTTTGTTTTTTGTTCCAGATGAATTCTCAGACGTGGAGTCGGACTTCCATGCTAAAGTTCCCGTCATCTTCTGCCGTGATGTGTCCCGGTCAGTGCAGGTTCTTTCGTTACTCTGACCTCTTCACGCGTTAAATCCGTCAAGAACTTTACTGAGGGTGTTGTGTTTCTGTCTCTGCGCAGTGGTTTACTGTGTAAAGTGAGCGCAGGAAATGATGTCGCGTGCCTCACCACCAATCACCTGGCAGCGTTGGCCAAGCTGGAGCCTCGTCTGGTTCCTCTGGTGCTGGCATTCCGCTACTGGGCCAAGGTTCTCACACACACACACACACACCTGTCACTCATGCTAGAACATCAGGAAACATCTGTAAACATTAATAATATTGTGTGTGTGTGTGTGTGTGTGTGTGTGTGTGCAGCTGTGTCATGTGGACTGCCAGGCCGAGGGCGGGATTCCTTCCTACTCCTTCTCTCTGATGGTCATCTTTTTCCTGCAGCAAAGGAAGCAGCCCATTCTACCTGTGTATCTCGGCTACTGGGTATATAAATAACGCACACACATTAACCTTTATTTACAGCTAATGTACAACTTTACACACAGCTTTACAGCTACTGTACAACCTAACACATAGATTTACAGATAAAATATTACTTAACATACAGCTTTACAGCTAACCTCCAACTTTACACACAGCTTTACAGATAAAATACAATTTAAAATACAGCTTTACAGCTAACCTCCAACTTTACACACAGCTTTAAAGCTAACCACCAGGTTTACACCCAGCTTTACAGCTAAGCTCCAGGTTTACACCCAGCTTTACAGCTAACCACCAGGTTTACACCCAGCTTTACAGCTAACCACCAGGTTTACACCCAGCTTTAGAGTTAATTTACAGGTTTACACACAGCTTTAAAGCTAAGCTCCAGGTTTACACCCAGCTTTACAGCTAACCACCAGGTTTACACCCAGCTTTAGAGTTAATCTACAGGTTTACACCCAGCTTTAGAGTTAATCTACAGGTTTACGCCCAGCTTTAGAGTTAATCTACAGGTTTACGCCCAGCTTTAGAGTTAATCTACAGGTTTACACACAGCTTTACAGATAGCTTTACAGCTAATGTATAGTTTTACCACTAAGGTTTGCAGCTAATGCACAGCTTTTACGCTAGCTCTCTGCCTGTTAGAGTTTTGTTGGTAGTAATATCATCACCTCTGACCTATGTTTGATCATGACCAATCATGGCTGCAGTTGATGTACTCTGTGTGTGTGTGTGTGTGTGTGTGTGTGTGTGTGTGTACAGATCGAAGGGTTCGACGTGAAGCGTGTGGACGAGTATCACCTGACCGCCATTCAGTCGGGACACTTTGTGGGGTGGGAGCACAGAGCGGGCAGCGCTAACGAGGGGCGCGGAGACAACAAGACCAAAAACGAACCCCAAAAACCCAACGGCCAAAAATCGCCTGAGAAGAGGAACGAGAACCAGAAGGGCAGGGTGAGAGAGTCAGACTGAAAACACACACACACACACACACACACACACACACACACGGAGTGCTTCTCTGCTCTAATGTGGAATCTGAAGCAGGTTTATATCTGAACTCGCTGGAATTTGAAGAGCTCTGTCTTTCCTGGATAGATGCTGTTATATGTGTATGTATGTAAGTGTGTGTGTGTGTGTGTGTGTGCTCACAGACTCATCTGGTGCTGGAGAACACGGAGAGCGTCTGTCTCGGCCAGCTGTGGTTGGAGCTGCTGCGTTTCTACACTCTGGAGTTCGCTCTGGAGGATTACATCATCAGCATTCGGCTGAAGGAGCTCCTGCCCCGAGACGTGAAGAACTGGCCACGCCGCCGCCTCGCCATCGAGGGTGAGACACATGCACACACATGCGTGCGCGTGCACACACACACACACACACACACATATGTGCTTAGTTTCTGGCTAACGTATCTAACAAACTGTTAATATCATGCAAAAGTGTATAAATCATTCCACATCATCCATATTAAAGGCTTAACGTCCGAGTGCTAGCTAATGTGCATAGCTAACGTATGCTTGCCACCCATAGTTCCCAGTTGCCTAGCAACAGTGTGCCCACCTCTAACCCTACATTCACACTAGCAAGTGTCAAAGACAGCCGATGCTTCATTTCCTACATACGGGTCCAAGATTTCAGCCGCATGATACATTCAAATCCCAATTTTTATTTCAAATTTTAATTCTATGCAAATTAGGTGAAGTGACAAATCCAAGCGATCAGCTCGAATGATTCCTCGGACCTGTCCTATGGCGCGTACGGTCCGATGTTTCTTCGGTTGCTCACACAATTAATTTGATGCACAGAAAAAACAAAAGTTATAACTGTTGTTTGATCAAAAATAAAGCTTGGAAGGAAGTAGCCGAGATCGTTGGTGCCTGTGGTGAGTGGACATAGCTAGCACTGCTAGCTCGCTTTGCTAAGCTAACATGGGAACGAAGCTAATACAGAGCCGAGCATGTAGCAAGCAACTGATTCGATTTCCGAGTTTGTGTTTCAATAGTTAGCTTTAGAAGCATTTACATTTGGCTACTACAAGCATGTTGTTTCTTGCTAACTGTTGCGAATAGATGAATAGTTGACTAGATCGTGTCGTCTCGTTCTTCAGACCCGTTCGCCCTGAAGAGGAACGTAGCGCGGAGTCTGAACAGTCAGATGGTGTTCGAGTACATCCAGGAGCGATTCCGCACCGCGTACCGATACTTCGCCTGTCCTCAGAGCCGAAACGGACACGCCCCCGAGCGAGACGTGCCGCGGGCGCCTACGAGCCGGCCGACCGGATCACGCGCCATCGAAACTAAGAGAGGAGAAGAAGAGGACGGTGCGAACAGCACCGACGACGATGAGGATGAAGACGAGGACGACGATGATGAAGACGAAGCTGGAGATGAAGAGCGGCGCGTGAGCAGAGGTTTAGCCAGACTGCTTGTCGAGGAAGAGGACGAGGACGGCGTCCGTCACTCCTCTTCCCCGACCCCGTCCCCTCACAACGGCCTGTTCCCAGACAGCGACGAAGAGGAGCGGGACGAAGGGGGACGGAAAGGTCCGGAACAGGGCAGCATCGCGCCGGAGGATCTGCACTATACCTTCGACAGGATGATCTTCACTGGAGGAAAGGTACCGGAAAGAACTCTTCTTCTTACTGTTCATTTTTATTAATAATCTTCAAAGATTGTTATACCGCAGCAGAGTTGAATTCTCGATTCTGATTGGTCAGATGGTGTGAGTTTACATCATATTGCCTTTCCTTATTATAGCGGAATGACTGGAAGTTCCTTTAATGGTAATTAAGGTGTACTTTACGTGTAATTTTATTTTTTTTAGTTATTTATCCACACATCTGAGGAAAACGCTGACATTCCGGACAGTCTCGATGCATTTTATCATCACTGTGCCATTACATCGTCCAGATATGTGACGCTACACCGTATTTCTTTAAATCATCAGCCGTAACTGTTAGCTAGCTTTTGCTCGGCATCTGCGGTTTCACAGTTGCCTAGCAACAGTGCTCTTCCGACTTCCTAGACAAATTCATACGTCTGCTTTGAACGTATTATTTATATAATTTGCCTAGGATTTAATAACGTAGTAACAATGTAATAAAGAACAGGATGAAGTCCCGATGTGATCCCAGGAGTGTGTGTGTGTGTGTGTGTGTGTTTCCAGCCCCCGACGGTGGTGTGCAGTATCTGTAAGCGAGACGGCCATCTGAAAGACGACTGTCCTGAAGACTTTAAGAAGATGGAGCTGACGCCGCTGCCTCCCATGACGGAGCGCTTCAGAGAAATCCTCGACAACCTGTGCAAACGCTGCTACGGTGAGCGGCTAAGCGTCGCTGCGTTAGCAAAACACCCGTTAAGATTTAGTTGCTGGGGAATTAGAGAGATCCTTAATCCTTTATATCTGAGATAGTCCTCACTGCAGAACTAGGGTTAGAAGTCCAGGAGGTGGAGCTGGACCTAACCCCTAATCTCTAACCCCTAATCTCTAACCCCTAATCTCTAACCTCTAACCCCTTATCTCTAACCCCTAATCTCTAACCCCTAACCCCTAACCTCTAATCTCTAACCCCTAACCTCTAATCTCTAACCCCTAACCTCTAATCTCTAACCCCTAATCTCTAACCCCTAATCTCTAACCCCTAACCCCTAACCTCTAATCTCTAACCCCTAACCTCTAACCCCTTATCTCTAACCCCTAACCTCTAATCTCTAACCTCTAACCTCTAATCTCTAACCCCTAACCTCTAATCTCTAACCCCTAATCTCTAATCTCTAACCCCTAATCTCTAACCCCTAATCTCTAACCCCTAACCCTTTATCTCTAACTCCTAACCTCTAATCTCTAACCCCTAACCTCTAACCCCTAACCCCTTATCTCTAACCCCTAACCTCTAACCCCTAATCTCTAACCCCTAATCTCTAGCCTCTAACCCCTAATCTCTAACCCCTAATCTCTAATCCCTAATCTCTAATCCCTAGCCTCTAACCCCTAATCTCTAGCCTCTAACCCCTAATCTCTAGCCTCTAACCCCTAATCTCTAGCTTCTAATCTCTAACACCTAATCTCTAATCAATAATCTCTAGTTTCTAATCTCTAACCTCTAACCCACAACACACACATCCAGCCTGAAACACACCGGGTTGTCTCCACCTGTTGGACTTTTTGGCTCGACTCTGCCCAGGTAGGAGCTGGATGAGGTCCAGACTCCACCCCTTGACTTTTGGTTCTGCAGCAAAGGTTACTGCTATCTAGACAGTTAACGTAATGAGCTTTAAAAGTTGGTGGTGTCAGTTGATAATTAACCAGATTAGTAACTAGATAACTGATAACGAGTAGGAAGTTGAAGAGTTAAGCAATGTTGCACTGGTTGAATTCTGTCGAACAGCCTGAAAAAAAAAAAAAAAAAAAAGGTTTGCAGTTTGCCAAAAGAGTAAAAACCTTGTTAGACAAGTGTGCGTTCCTCTCTGACTGTGTGTGTGTGTGTGTGTGTGTGTGTGTGTGTAGATGAGCTGTCGCCGTCTGTGGGAGAGCAGCAGAGGAGGGAACTGATTCTAGCCAGTCTGGAGCGCTTCATTAGGAAGGAGTATAATGGTACACACACACACAAATAGAGAACATGCTCAGTATGGAAGTATCAGCCTCAGTTTCATCACACACACACACACACACACACAAATAGAGAACATGCTCGGTATGGAAGTATCAGCCTCAGTTTCATCACACACACACACACACACACACACACACACACACAAATAGAGAACATGCTCGGTATGGAAGTATCAGCCTCAGTTTCATCACACACACACACACACACGCACACACACACACACACACAAACATAAGCACAGTCATCAATCACGCTTCTCTTCTGAACTTTTCCACGTGATGCTCCGGATCATTGCTTCTGGAATTTTCTGCGCCATTCCGCTTTCTCCGATTAACGTGTGATTTAATATTGCATGATGGGAATGATTTGGGATGCGGTTTATGTACTTGAAGGTGTAAACTCTGTGCGTGTGTGTGTGTGTGTGTGTGTGTGTGTGTGTGTGTGTGTGTGTGTGCAGATAAAGCCCAGCTGTGTCTGTTTGGTTCCTCTAAGAACGGGTTCGGTTTCCGTGACAGCGACCTGGACATCTGTATGACGCTGGAGGGACACGACACAGCAGAGGTACAGAATCACAGCCGCCATTTTACACGTAATCCTACAGGAAGCCGCCATTTTATACGTAATACTACAGGAAGCCGCCATTTTATACGTAATCCTACAGGAAGTCGCCATTTTATACGTAACCCTACAGGAAGTCGCCATTTTATACGTAGCCCTACAGGAAGTCGCCATTTTATACGTAATCCTACAGGAAGTCGCCATTTTATACGTAGCTCTACAGGAAGTCGCCATTTTACACGTAACCCTACAGGAAGTCGCCATTTTATACGTAGCCCTACAGGAAGTCGCCATTTTACACGTAACCCTACAGGAAGTCGCCATTTTATACGTAACCCTACAGGAAGCCGCCATTTTACACGTAATCCTACAGGAAGTCGCAGTTTTATACGTAACCCTACAGGAAGTCGCCATTTTACACGTAATCCTACAGGAAGTCGCAGTTTTATACGTAGCCCTACAGGAAGCCGCCATTTTATACGTAACCCTACAGGAAGCCGCCATTTTATACGTAATCCTACAGGAAGCCACCATTTTACACGTAATTTTACAGGAAGTCACCATTTTATACGTAACCCTACAGGAAGTCGCCATTTTATACGTAACCCTACAGGAAGTCGCCATTTTATACGTAGCCCTACAGGAAGTCGCCATTTTATACGTAATCCTACAGGAAGTCGCCATTTTATACGTAGCTCTACAGGAAGTCGCCATTTTACACGTAACCCTACAGGAAGTCGCCATTTTATACGTAGCCCTACAGGAAGTCGCCATTTTACACGTAACCCTACAGGAAGTCGCCATTTTATACGTAACCCTACAGGAAGCCGCCATTTTACACGTAATCCTACAGGAAGTCGCAGTTTTATACGTAACCCTACAGGAAGTCGCCATTTTACACGTAATCCTACAGGAAGTCGCAGTTTTATACGTAGCCCTACAGGAAGCCGCCATTTTATACGTAACCCTACAGGAAGCCGCCATTTTATACGTAATCCTACAGGAAGCCACCATTTTACACGTAATTTTACAGGAAGTCACCATTTTATACGTAATCCTACAGGAAGTCGCCATTTTACACGTAGCCCTACAGGAAGTCGCCATTTTACACGTAATCCTACAGGAAGCCGCCATTTTACACGTAACCCTACAGGAAGTCGCCATTTTATACGTAATCCTACAGGAAGTCGCAGTTTTACATGTAATCCTACAGGAAGTCGCCATTTTATACGTAATCCTACAGGAAGTCGCCATTTTATACGTAATCCTACAGGAAGTCGCCATTTTACACGTAGCCCTACAGGAAGTCGCCATTTTACACGTAATCCTACAGGAAGTCGCCATTTTACACGTAGCCCTACAGGAAGTCGCCATTTTATACGTAATCCTACAGGAAGTCGCAGTTTTACATGTAATCCTACAGGAAGTCGCCATTTTATACGTAATCCTACAGGAAGTCGCCATTTTATACGTAATCCTACAGGAAGTCGCCGTTTTACACGTAATCCTACAGGAAGTCGCCATTTTATACGTAATCCTACAGGAAGTCGCCATTTTATACGTAATCCTACAGGAAGTCGCCGTTTTACATGTAATCCTACAGGAAGTCGCCATTTTATACGTAATCCTACAGGAAGTCGCCATTTTACACGTAATTTTACAGGAAGTCACCATTTTATACGTAATCCTACAGGAAGCCGCCATTTTACACGTAGCCCTACAGGAAGTCGCCATTTTACACGTAATCCTACAGGAAGTCGCCGTTTTACATGTAATCCTACAGGAAGTCGCCATTTTATACGTAATCCTACAGGAAGTCGCCATTTTTTTCGTAATCCTACAGGAAGTCACCATTTTATACGTAGCCCTACAGGAAGTCACCATTTTTTTCGTAATCCTACAGGAAGTCGCCGTTTTACATGTAATCCTACACGAAGTCGCCATTTTACACGTAATCCTACAGGAAGTCGCCATTTTACACGTAATCCTACAGGAAGTTGCAGTTTTATACGTAACCCTACAGGAAGCCGCCATTTTACACGTAATCCTGCATATGCGCATTAAAAAAAAAAGGCTGCCCTCTGTGGGTTTTTTTTTTCATCACTTTGGAGCTTCCAGAAGTTTCTCTCTCTCTCGCTTGCTCGCTCACCATCGTTCTCTCTCTCTCTCTCTCTCTCTCTCTCTCTCTCTCTCTCTCACTCGCTCACCATCGTTCTCTCTCCTCAGAAACTGAACTGTAAAGAGATCATCGAGGGATTAGCCAAGGTGCTGAAGAAACACGCAGGTAAGAGACGCAGCAGAAGATGCGTTTCAGCAGGTTTCACACACCACCTGTCTTCACCTCCACCAGGTTAAAGCTCTTACAGCAGCGTGACCGTTTCCACACTCCGCGGAGCCAGACTCAGACATTTCAGTGCAATAAATTACTACTAATCCTTTATGATGGAATTAAACTTTTAATTTCATTATAAAGATATCAAAATAGGCACCTTGTTTGTTTGTTTGTCTTTAAGTAGGGATTTTATTTCATTTCTCTTTTCCTCCTTTCCTTATTTGCTTGTAAATATTTTTAGGTTTTTATATATTTATGTAGTTACATTTTTGTTTGTTTTTGTTTTTTTACGACGTAATTCTTTATGATTATATCAAAACAGGGACATTCATTTATCTATTCGTTCATTTATCTATCTTTTTATTTAATTGTGTATATATATATATATTTTTTTTTGTTATAATTTATTAATTTTATTTATTCATTTGTTTTTGTAATATTGAAATGCTTAGATCAGTGCCTTGTAGGTCCAGTAACCAGCTCTATTCACTGTGAATGCCATCTCATTTTGTGTGTGTGTGTGTGTGTGTGTGTGTGTGTGTGTGTGTGTGTGTGTGTGTGTGTGTGTACGCACGCGCGTGTGTGTGTGTGTTCAGGTCTGAGGAATATCTTGCCTATAACGACCGCCAAAGTGCCTATCGTTAAGTTTGAACACAAGCAGAGCAGTCTGGAAGGAGACATCAGCCTTTACAACACACTGGTGAGCTCACGTAGTCTTCTAACCGCCTCCGTCACTGCGCCCTACTCGATATCCCCTCAGTGAAGGGCACTAACGTGTGTGTGTGTGTGTGTGTGTGTGTGTGTGAGATAATTTCCTCTTTGTCTTGTCTTTAGGCTCAACACAACACACGTATGTTGGCCACGTACGCAGCCCTGGACCCACGTGTTCAGTATTTGGGCTATACCATGAAAGTGTTTGCAAAGGTAACAGGAGAAAACTGTGTGTGTGTGTGTGTGTGTGTGTGTGTGTGTGTTGTATGTACAAGAATAAAGTGTTAATGTGTATGTGTGTGTTGCAGAGGTGCGACATCGGTGATGCGTCGAGGGGAAGTCTCTCGTCTTACGCCTACATCCTCATGGTGCTGTACTTCCTGCAGCAGAGACAGCCTCCTGTCATCCCCGTCCTGCAGGAGGTACACACACACACACACACACACACACACACACACACACACACAGAGTGAAATGGAGTGGAGTGAAAGTCAGGAGGTGATATAAAGGTTAACTGTGTGTGCTGCAGATCTACGACGGGAGCTCCGTTCCTCAGAGAATGGTGGACGGCTGGAACGCCTTCTTCTTCGACAACGTGGACGAGCTGGTGAGCGAGTTTCTGATACGAAACACTCCGACAGCGTTTTTATAAATACCTCCGTTTTCAAAAATATCTCCGTCCATCCACACAACAAATTACGGTTTCTCATGTCCACGTGAAAACCGTGAAAATGGACTTTTCAGAAATCTCTGTATACGTGTGGAGGAGTTTGTAATAGACTTCGTAGAGCTGAAATTGTGTGTGTGTGTGTGTGTGTGTTCCGCAGCGGCGGCGTTGGCCCGAGTTCCAGCAGAACCGTGAGACGGTAGGGGAGCTGTGGCTCGGCCTGCTGCGCTTCTACACCGAGGAGTTCGACTTTAAAGAGCACGTGATCTCCATCCGGCAGCGTAAACGCCTCACCACCTTCGAGAAACAGTGGACCTCCAAGTGCATCGCCATCGAAGGTACGAGCCTCAACCTACATCCTTACACTCCTCAATGTAAAAGTGTTGTTAAGTAACCAAGAAGCAGAAGAACCTGGAGAACTTCAGAAGGTTAGAGGAACCATAGAGCAGCCTGCATCCCAGAGGATTCCTGGAGAATTTAAGCACTTTAAAACTTTTAAAACACTTTTAACACAAATGCTGAACAGATTAAAATCTGCTCAGTGATGGAGTGAACGTTTTGTTGGGGAATACGTTCATCTTTCTGCTTTTCTTATTTATTTATTTATTTATTTATTTATTTTTTGAAACAGATCCCTTTGACTTGAATCACAATCTTGGTGCCGGAGTCTCACGGAAAAGTAAAGACACACACACACACACACACACACACACTAAGCACTCCATGCTAAACTGGAGACTATAGACTTCCATTACTTGTTAGCAACTTTAACTTTGTAGAAGCAAATTTCAGGCATGAAACACATTTCAGCAAAGTTTAATTCCAATGATTTTATTCGTCCATCTCTCTCTCACTCTCTCACTCTCTCTCTCTCTCTCTCTCTCTTAATCTCTCAATCTCTCTTTCTCTCAATCTCTCAGTGACGAATTTCATCATGAAGGCATTCATTAATGGCAGGAAATTGTTCGGAACGCCGTTTTATCCAAAGCTGGGGATGGAAGCGGTGAGACACACACACACACACACACACACACACACACACACAGAGCAAACTTTACACCTCTCTTTATTTTATTATTTCATATAAAACACACAAATACATTGAAACCAAAGTTCAAACTCTGTGTTTGTGTGTGTGTGTGTGTGTGTGTGTGTGTGTGTCAGGATTACTTCTTCGACTCGAAGGTGCTGACGGACGGAGAGCTCGCACCGAATGACCGCTGCTGTCGGATCTGTGGCAAAATCGGACATTACATGAAGGACTGCCCAAAGAGGCGCAGGTCAGACGCTCGTACTCTGTGTGTGAGTGAGTGTGTGTGTGTTTGTATTCAGCATGTAGCTAAGTGTGTGTGTGTGTGTGTGTGTGTAGAATGAAGAAGAAGGAGAGCGATAAGGATGAGGAGGTGCGTGAGGAGGACAGAGAGCCGAGAGAGAGACGCTGTTTCCAGTGTGGATACGTAGGACACGTCCGGAGAGAATGTCCTGATTACAGACACCTCCGACAGAGAGGAGCTCCTACACAGGGTACACACACACACACACACACACACACACACACACACACACACACGTCACCTACACAAGGTGCACACACCTGTGTTTACATGTTCAGTGGGACACAGTGTTTGTCTCAGTGACATTTAGATCTAACCCACTTCTCCCCCCACCCAGTTCCTCAGATGGTCCGTGCCATGGTGAGCTCGCAGGCCATCCCCATTCCTCAGAGTGGTACGTCCCAGGATCGACCCGGCCGGACCAGGCAGCCATCGGAATGCGTAAGAGCCAATAACTAACTATCTGTCTGTCTGTCTGTCTATCATCTCTCTCTTTCTCTCCTGTCTGTCTGTCTGTCTGTCTGTCTTTTCTTCTGTCTGTATGACTGTTTACTCCCCTTATGTCTCTCTGTCTGTCTGTCATTCAGTCTGTCTTTATTGCCTACCTGTCTGTCTTCTCTCTCTCTCTGTTTCTGTCTTTTTTTTTTTTTCCTTATATCGTATTTATTACTCTCGCTGTGTGTTGTTTAATATGTAATACGTGATTAGTAATGGGTTTTATTTCTGTGTCTGCAGTCGGACACGCGTCAGACTCCTCCGTACTCCCCGCAGACGTCTACGTTCATCCAGCCCTCCGTCTCTCCTCAGTCGTCTCAGAGCGGCAAGCCTTCCCCGGGCTCCTCGTCCTCCTCCGCTCCGTCCAAATCCTCCCATCATCCCTCTCTCCCTCCTCCCGCCCCTCCTCCTCAGCAGCAGCAGGTTCATCTGTCTCTCTTTGGTTTCAATCCCTCTCAGTACATGGGCATGCTCTCACCGGGGACCTGGCCCTCCCATCCGCCCTCCCCGGGGGTAAAGTACCCTATGAGGAAGGGACAGGGGAACGGAGGGGCGGGGCACATGCCGAACCCCACCTCCGTTAACCTCAACGACCCCAGTATCATCTTTGCCCAGCCGGCGGGGCAGGACGGAGGGCCACACTGGCACAATCACCATCTGAACAACCCCGGGGCAATGGTGGCCAACGGCACGGTGGGGAAGTCAGGTACACACACTCTCACACACACACCGGGGGTGAGCACTGTGTGAATGTGGGAATGTGTGAATGTGTGTGTGTGTGTGTGTGGATGAGAATGAGAGTGTTTGTGTGTTTCTCTAATATAGGAAGTGTGCATTATAAAGAGCAGATGTTGTGACTATTACACATTATAACACTACACAGAATGTTCTAGATGTTTAATACTAAAAGTACACCAAGTACACGATTCCAGACACAGCTCCTGGCTCATTCTGTCCTTCAGCAGCCAATCAGAGTGAGCCTGAGGTCAGGAGCGTTTGCGATTGGATAAAAAAAAAAAAAAAATGACTGAAAGTTCTGATCTAGCGTTGTTGACTTTACAGCTGATTCGTTTTATAGTTAACGCACCAACGCTAAAGTGTCCACTAGGTCAGAGTCCTCGTTTGTAAAAACAGAATAAATCTGTTTAAAAGTTTGTTATATTGATTTTTGTCACGTATTCGTTATCGAGAAATTTTGCTAAAATATTTACTCGGGTAATTTTCTTCACGTCACACAGCTGTAGAGAAACGAGCAGAAGATATGAGTGTATATTTTAATGAACTTTTAATCAAGTCTTCTGGGTAGTTTCTCCGTGTGTGTGTGTGTGTGTGTGTGTGTGTGTGTGTGTGTGTGTGTGTAGATGTGCTGCATTGAGCTCAGGTAAGTCTCACAGATGTGATGTGATGTGATTAATCGGACGTGCACCTCCCTTCACCCATCACACTCTTTAACACGGGTTTTAAACACAGGGTTTGTACAGAGAGTCGTGCTGTTAGAGGAAAATAATCAACGACGCCATGGAGTGATGAAGCAGAATTACTATTAGCACCCTGAGGCTGATTATTTTCCTATAACAGCATGTCACCAAGTGTTTTACTCCTCTTCTAACAGCAATTCACCAACAATTACACATTTTATTTTATTAGAAAAGGACTTCATGCTTTTTTATCCATTTATAGTTATATTTGTAGTTACAGTCGTTCCCTCACCGGAATGAAAAAAAAACACAGCTTGTCATGTTACTGAGAACCCGTAAAGAAGCGTAAACTCCTCTGTCCTGAAGATGTTGGAAGACTTAATTACAGCTTTACCTCTACCTGTTACAAAGCGCTGACACTGGAGACTCCTTCCATAAATGTTACATTTACAAAAATGTAATGCGTCTACCGTACACGTCTCTGTGATTGAACCGTTGCTATAGAAACGATAACGTATTGGATATCAGTTTAGGAATGCTGTACAAACCCTGCAACACTGGTGTGTTGGTTGAGAATATTATTTCTTTTCATTTCACCTCCCCTCTCTCTCTCTCTCTCTCTCTCTCTCTCTCTCCCTCTCTCTCTCTCTCTCTCTCTCTTGCTGTATAATTATATTTGTTCAGTCGTATGCTGTCGTTAAACAGCTTTGCCTCCTAAACTGATTAGACCATTGGAGTACCAGATTAGACTGTGTAATTAATATATTTATTCTGTTTTCTCTCTGTCTGTCCCTCAGAAGCAGGTTTCCAGGCTCCGTTTGGTTCTGTAGGTCAGGTCTCTCGCTCGCTGGGCCACAGCGGTGCTGGTTCGATATCCGTCACGTCCTCCTGGGGTTTCAGCATGCCGCAGACGTACGTGCAGCAGTCCAACAAGCCCTTCATCTCCCAGGGTACGTGATCAGCAACACTAATCTCGAGTGTCTCACATTTCCTATCTAAACATGATGAGGTAAAAAAATTTTGTACACCGCTTTTAACCAGTCACGAGGAAAAACCTCCCGAGACGACATGAGGAACCACACGCTTATGTTTTAAAAAGTTAGTGGTGATCCTGCCTTTTTCTGTAAAAGTAGTCCCTGTTATTTTGGCCACATTATTAACAACGAACACAATAACACCAAATTGTAGCTAAGTGGAAATCTCATACGCTTGTACGCTTATACACCAGCCGTATACAAATGCTGAAAGTGTGGCCATAAAGATCAGCGCTATGTCTGGAGGAAAAAGGCTTTTAATCTGAAGAACACCATCCCAGCTGTGAAGCATGGGGGTGGCAGCATCATGCTGTTTGGTGGTTTTGCTGGAAAAGGGACTGAAGCACTTCAGAAAATGAAGATGAAATGATGAGGAAGGAGGATTAGATCTAGAAATACTGAAGAACATCTCAAGACGTCAGGCAGAAAGTTAGAACTCTGTGCTCGCTGGACAGCAGGACAATGACCCTAAGCTCCAAAGTTGTACCAAAATGGCTTCAACACAATAAAGTGAATGTTTTGGAGTGGCCTTAACAAAGCAGCCACCTGAATCCTGTAGAAAGTTTGTGGAATGATTTGAAAAAGTGTGTGTGTGTGTGTGTGTGTGTGTGTGTGTGTGTGTGTGTGAGCGAAGAGACCCACAAACCTGACTGAGTTCCACCCGCGCTGGGAGATAAAAAACTCCACGATTGTAGGAGTTTGATTCAAATTCAAGCAAATAAAAGGCAACAACGACACCAAATACTAACAAAACTTTGACCCAGTGAAAATCTGATCCAGTAAATAAAAGCTGAACTAAATCTGTCTCTTGGCTTTTATTTATTTTAAAGTAAATACCCTGACAGGCTTAACACAGGAAATGTGTAGACTTGTGAAAAGTTGTGTTTGAATGTCTTTAGCCGAGGTGTGTGTGTAAATGTTTGGCCTCAAAAGTGTGTGTGATTTTAATATTATATTCTTTATATAATAAATGGTCCGTACCTGAGGTTTTATTTTTAACAGGACGTTTTGATGTGGTTCTCAGGTGCAGTGGCGAATCAGCACTTCCCCTTGCTGCAGTCCGGCCGTCCCGTCAACCTCAGCTACATCCAGCAGAAGAAATAACGAGCGTAGACTCTTTTCATTTCAAACCAACGCCTGAGGTCCTTATCGAACGACAATGAAGAGGAAAAAAAAAAGAATTAAGAAAGTCTAACTTGGCATTTGGTCACAAGACTTTTTAAAATGAATTTTATCATTTTTTGTACAGTTTTTACATTAATTTTTTTGTCTCATCACATTGATTTGTGATAAGAAATGTCAAATATTTTAATACCCCTATTTTTAAAGGGGTCCCAAAAAAAAAAAAAGAAGCGTTTTTATTTGTTGTGTAAAGTATGGATTTAAAGTTAATCCTGTTTATTTTTATTGGTGTATTCATATTTTTGCTTGCATAAGGACAAAGGCTTTGGATAGGAATTTGTTTTATGAAAAATCAGCATACCGCTCCATAAGATAACTATGTAGTGCCAAAAACAAACAAAAAAAAAAAGGATCTCTTTCCTCGGTCTCTTCAGTAAACGAAGAAAAGATACAAAAAAAAGAGTATTAAAAAAAATCAAGAAAAAAAAAAAACAAAGATAAAAAAAAAAATAAAGAAAAAGCAAACCAACATGCTGACCTCCTGGTTGTTCTTTATTGTGTTTTTCTTAGAAAATGTTATAACGGTCTGTTAGGTATAAAAGTACACACAAAATTATGGGATAAATTACTCAGGTTTCAAGTTTTATATCTGCAGCTAAGCCAAAAATGAATTGTAAATATTAGGGGTGTAACAATCGGACGATTTGGATCAATACGTTGATTTAAAAGGCAACGATTATAAACCAATTCTTAACAAAAAATGACAAGTGGTGTTTTAAAAAAATTCATATATTTAAACCGATGTGTAAACAGACTAGCATGGTGATTTGTCCATAAGTCTAATTCATTTAAAATAGTCCTCTGCGTCATCATCGGTCATGAGTTAGCGGTAAGT
Organism: Pangasianodon hypophthalmus; assembly: GCF_027358585.1. Lineage (NCBI taxonomy): Eukaryota > Metazoa > Chordata > Actinopteri > Siluriformes > Pangasiidae > Pangasianodon > Pangasianodon hypophthalmus. The sequence goes on along the minus strand of NC_069725.1, from coordinate 24,067,926 downwards.
CAGGCCCGGATTCTGAGCAGAGCCGGTCACGTGTCGATCAGAGGCTACGAATCAAAACCGTATCGTAGCAGATTCAACACTAACGTCAAATGTCCAGTCACTGCCTTAAGAATCGAAATTGAAATCAGGTGAAGCCTGAGGTTTACTCCAGTTTACTTATTAATGTGAAAATAAAATAACAATAAAAGTCATATCGTATCATGTGGAATCCTGAGGTTTACATCCCTAGTAAATATGAGACTTCTGACGATGACTCATTGAACCTGAACTAATTTAAGGGGTGAATACTTCTGCAATCAACTTTTATAATATTATAATATTGATTATTTCCTTCCCACTTCAATATTATTAACTTAAAAAGAGGCTGGTGAGGGAAGGACTGTTTATAGCTGAATTTAATGTAAGTGAGAACAGGAACTAACTTGTTTCATGGACATTAAATGTAACTCTAAAGGGATAAATAGTACATTGTGTCATTCTTGATAAATAAAAAATTGTAATCATTGGTGGTATAAGAGGAATAAAACACTAGAGAAAGAGTAAACAGATGGACAGAGCTACATCACACACTGTTCACCTCGGTCAGTACATCATGATGCAACGGCACTGAAATGCGAGCGTGTGACACGACGTTGCATCACACACTTTTAACTCTTTACTGCAGTAACTACATGTAGGTGTTTGTAAAGCAGAAAGTTTAAACCTTTGAAAAGCAGCTGCTTTTGTCTCTGTTCCTGCAGCATCATCTTTATCCGTTGGCCTAGCAGCAGAGAGCCTTTTTCTGTAAAAGTAGTCCCTGTTATTTTGGCCACATTATTAACAACGAACACAATAACACCAAATTGTAGCTAAGTGGAAATCTCATACGCTTGTACGCTTATACACCAGCCGTATACAAATGCTGAAAGTGTGGCCATAAAGATCAGCGGAAAAAGGCTTTTAATCTGAAGAACACCATCCCAGCTGTGAAGCATGGGGGTGGCAGCATCATGCTGTTTGGTGGTTTTGCTGGAAAAGGGACTGAAGCACTTCAGAAGATGAAATGATGAGGAAGGAGGATTAGATCTAGAAATACTGAAGAACATCTCAAGACGTCAGGCAGAAAGTTAGAACTCTGCGCTCACTGGACAGCAGGACAATGATCCTAAGCTCCAAAGTTGTACCAAAGTGGCTTCAACACAATAAAGTGAATGTTTTGGAGTGGCCTTAACAAAGCAGCCACCTGAATCCTGTAGAAAGTTTGTGGAATGATTTGAAAGTGTGTGTGTGTGTGTGTGTGTGTGTGTGTGTGTGTGTGTGAGAGAGAGGGAGAGAGAGAGAGAGAGAGAGAGGAGAGACCCACAGTTCTGTCAGGAGGACATTAAATGTAACTCTAAAGGGATAAATAGTACATTGTGTCATTCTTGATAAATAAAAAATTGTAATCATTGGTGGTATAAGAGGAATAAAACACTAGAGAAAGAGTAAACAGATGGACAGAGCTACATCACACACTGTTCACCTCGGTCAGTACATCATGATGCAACGGCACTGAAATGCGAGCGTGTGACACGACGTTGCATCACACACTTTTAACTCTTTACTGCAGTAACTACATGTAGGTGTTTGTAAAGCAGAAAGGTTTGTCTCTGTTCCTACAGCATCATGTTTATCCGTTAGCCTAGCAGCAGAGAGCTCTTCCCAGAGAGCATTCGCATTCACACTACAGATGTGATGTGGCCGTGTGTGTGTCCCAGACCACCTCTGGATGTGGTTTAAGTGATCAGATCACAAAGCGTCTTCGAGACACCTTCACTCACACCTGCACTTAGCACTGTCCACTTACAATCACATCACCCAGGACACATGCTAATGCCAGATGTGAACCGCTGTTTCCTCTCCACCCTTTCTCTCTCTCACACAGAGGAATGCAGGCCATCACGCCCAGCTCATTGCAGCTCTGTTATAATCATGTGTACAGAGGTGAAGAGTGAAATGTGAGCTCGTGACACGACGTTACGTCATTACTGTACCGCTTTGTCGGTCTCCCCTCCCTTTCCTGTTTTTCCTGTATAAACAGACCTCTGTGCGGTCATTCTGCACGCTCTCAACATGCAGGCTCTACTGAGATACACGGACCTGGGTTCTGCAGGCCTGGCCGTGTTGCTCGGCCTGGTCTTTCTGGTTCTGCTCGAGATCTTCAAGTTGAATTCCTCGAGGAGCCGCAATCCTCCTGGACCCACACCACTGCCCTTCGTGGGGAACCTGCTCCAGTTCATGAAGGACCCAATGAACGTTGCTAGATCAGTCAGTCTCTGCTTTTTTCTTTTTTGCTCATGCTTCATGAAATCATTTTTGGAAAGGTTAAATTCTTTCAAGAGAACTGAGCGTGTGTGTGTGTGTGTGTGTGTGTGTGTGTGTGTGTGCATTTCTATGCTTACCTGCTTATCTGAAGTGTGTGCTGAATAGAGACAGGGTTGTGTAACAGTGGTTTGCCTGCCAGGAGTTTACTTCTGGACTTCCTTATTTAGACATGTTTAAGCTTGTATGTACATTGTGTTGCATAAGTATTCACCCCTTGAACTTTTCCGCATTATGTTTTAGAACTGAAATGGACTGGATTAAGATTGTATTTCAAGAAACAACACGAAATAATACTGAAGTTTTGGGGGGAATCTATATAGTTTGCAAAATGATTTAATTACATAAAAAACTGTATAATATGTAAGTACATAAATATTCACCCCCTTTGGAGAGAAATCTCTAAATTAGTTACCTACAGAAGTGACATAATGAGTTGAATGGAGTTGACCTGTGAGTCACATGATCTCAGTGTAGGTACACCTGTTCCTGGAAGAACCCAGAGTGTCTTAGTGAACACACCTAAACCAACAGCATCATGAAGACGGTCAAGGTGCAATCAAAACAAGTCCAGGCCAAACTTCTGGAATGGTATCAATCAGAGTTTGATTCTAAAAAAAAATATCTCAAACATTTAACAACATTTTCAACCCTACATGTGGCAGAAACTCAACACTGCTCCTCACCCTGAGAACTTCTTCCACACTGTGAAGCATGGTGGTGGTAGCATTATATTGGAAACTGATCCGAGTTGAGCGATGGGTGGAGCCTTATACAGATTAATCCAACAAGTTTTGGTTCTAAAAAGTATCCCAAACTTTGACCGTCCCACAGAACGACGTGAAATCCGACGTTAAATTGTCATTATGGTTAAGTTGATGCGACTCTTTGCCCATGCAGACGCTGCAGTACGGTGACCTGTGCTCCGTGTACGTGGGCAGGAGGCCGATGATCGTGCTGAATAACATTGAGGTGGTGAAGGAGGCACTGGTTCAGAACGGTACCGTGTTCTCCGGGAGGCCGTACATGCCTTTAATAGAATGGGTCACCAAAGGCTACGGTCAGTACTGCTGTTGTATTTATTTGTTTATTTTCAGTGCTATAGCAGTTTTATTTTTTAATTTTGTTTTTATAACTTGATAATAGTGCTAAAAATGATTAATATTTGGTAACCAAGCTAAAAACTCCAATAAAACTCCAATAAAGTAGCATAATTACTTCTTTGGGGACTTCATTTTGTAACATAAATATAAATTACTTTATTTCTATTTTTAATATTTTGATTTAACACAGGATTTAAATGCGTTGTATGTTTTCAGGTGAACTTCATGTTATTTTTCTCAAATTTTGTAGAAAAATTAGTTGTTTTTTTTATTTTTCATGTATGATTTTTACACACAGGTTCATTTTCACATTAGATATTTTTTACACATGAAGTATTTATTTTATATGTTAAATTTTGTTTCTTTCTTTTTATGTTTTTAAATATAAAAATACATTTTTTAATATTTTTGTATTATGCGTTTTTTTTTCATCATGATTATTTTCTCATGTACGATTTTTAAACAAAATATTTATTCCAATTGTGATTTGCAATAATCCTGGAGTCACACACATAACACACACACATATAATAATCCCTTGCGTCTGTCCGTCTCAGGTATCATAGCTGTCACGTACGGCCACGCGTGGAAGCAGCAGCGGCGTTTTGCTCTCCACACGCTACGCAACTTCGGTCTGGGGAAGAAGACGGTGGAGGAGCGAGTGGCAGAGGAAGCGCACTGTCTTATAACAGAGATGCTCAAACATGAAGGTCAGACAAAGTCCTAATTAGATTTCACTCTAACAGATTAAAAAAAATACCTGACAATAATTATTTGGGTTTTGTATTCTTCCTTATCAAATCCATTCCCTTGCACTTTTTCACCTTTTTCCCCACAGGGAAACCTTTTAACCCCTTCCACCCCATAATGAACGCCGTCTCCAACATCATCTGCTCCATCGTCTTCGGAGATCGCTTCGACTACAACAACAAGCGCTTCGCTAAGCTCCTGGAAATCCTGAACGAAAACATTCGGCTCTCTGGCTCAGCTGTGGGATTGGTAATGTTAATGAGCATTAATGAGTTAATTATCACTGATTACACCCCAGTGCTGCTGAAGTCTGGATTGTGATTGGTCAGAAGGTGTTGATTCATTTTCTAGAACAGCAGCTCTGACAGTAGTGCAGCCGCAAATCGCAGGTTTATTTATAGTTAATGCACTCGCTCTGAAACGTTATCGTTTCTATAGTAACAGCTGATTCACAGGGACTCATACAGCAGACGCTCCACTGATAAGAAACTGATTTAAAAAATGAGTGTAAGGAGTCTCCAGTGTCAGCGCTTTGTAACAGTCAGAGGTGAAGCTGTAACTTTACGTTTTCCAACATCTTCAGGACAGAGGAGTTTACGCTTCTTTGCGGTTTCTCAGTAATCTAAAAAGTTGCTTCATTTTATTGTCTTATTAACATCAAGAGAGAGAGAAAACAAGAGAGGCTGGTGAGGGATCGTGTGTTTCTAGCTGCTCTAACGTAAGTGAGAACAGGAACTCACTCGTTTCATGGATGTTCCACAACATTTAATGTAACTCTGAACGGATAAAAAGTTTGATGTGTCGTTTGTTAATAAATAAAAAGTTGTAATCATTGGTAACGCTGGTAACAGTAATTCAGTGCTTCCCCCAAATCATCTGAGGTTTTAAGGAGAATGGTAAAGAATAATCAGACCACAGCGACACAATCTTTATGACCTTCATTATCTATAGAAATTCCTAGAGAATACTTTACATTCCTTCTTCCAGACGAAGCGTATCAGGGCTGAAAAGTTTCAGAAGTCATCAGAAATTACGGTTTTGTTCTGTAGAAACATTTTAACTCTTAATTTTTTTTTTCTGTAGATATTCAACTTAGTCCCTTTTATAAAACACCTCCCTGGTCCGCACCAGAAGGTCCATCAGAACGCCAGTAGTTTAATAGGGTTCATCCGCGAGGTGATGGAGGAGCACGAGAAGACACTGGACACGGAGAACCTGCGTGACTTCATCGACGCCTACCTGGTGGAGATAAGCAAGGTATCGAGCTCAGACTCCAGAGCAGAGTAAAGCGCTCAGTGAGGGTTTAATACTGAAATTGTTTTTAGTATTCTGACGTCAGACGTAACTACAGGGTTAAGCGGTTGTCAGGAGTTACGTGAGTTACGCATGGGGGGCGGAGTTTGTCTTAAACAGAGGCGTGTCTCAGTTACTCTCGATTCTGATCTTGAACTTAAGCACTTGTTTCTTGCGTGATATCGGCTCGAGTGAGGAGCAGTGTTAAGTCTGTTGCTGTCTGAAAGTTTGATGGAACCACAATACGTCACGCTGAAATGTATGTTTTGGCTGTAAATACACTCACACACACTATGGAATGTCATTCGAGACAGATATTGAACACATAAATATGACACTATTCATTAAGTCCACGAGCATCTGAGGATCATAAACAGAGACATGGCTTATCTCGAGGAGTAAAGTTAAAGAAACGTAAAGTTTCTTAAAGCACTAGGTCAGATTATCCTTCAAACCCTGAGCCTGTTTTCTTTACAGCAGTGTCCATCGAATTAACAAGAATATCAGCCTAATTTTATTAATTCAACAAATCTCAGTAGGAACTAAACGTGTGATGAAATCGCCTACGTCATGCGCACACATTACAATTCCATGACCGCGATTTAGTACGTCGTGGCTTGATTAAGGTGTGCGCACGAGTATCTGTTACATCCTACTACGTTTGATCTTCTTTCCTCAGTCTGTTTTATCTAGCCCTGATTTTATTTGAATTTAAAGGCACATGTTTGTGTTTAAAGGTGCTGTTGAAAAACTCCATCTTGGACACTTGAACTCAATAATAATCTGGCAACCTCAGAATCGTAAATTACACACAGGTGATTTTAATAATCTGAATGAGAAGCCCAGGAAATACACACACACACACACACACACACACACACACACACACACCCAGGAAGTACGTGTGTAACCCCACTCTGAATAAGAGGAACTCTTCGCATGTAAATATTGACCTAACTTTTGGACTTGGATGTATCTAGGAAAAATAATTAATTGGTGAACTCAGGCTTTTGGACTTGACTGTGCTGCATGTGGAGCTGTCTTTGGCGTTACAGAATAACATCACTTCCTGTTTTTGAGCAGCAGAAGTCAAGCAAAGATTCGACGTTTCATGAGGAGAACCTGCTGATGTCCACGGCTGATCTTTTCCTTGCGGGAACTGAGACCACAGCCACCACGCTCAGATGGGGCCTGATCTTCATCATGAACCATCCAGAAATACAAGGTGCTGTAACAAACAGCTGGATAACTGTCATGAAATCATCTCACGATCCTGTAATATTTCATGCTAATACTTTACTCTTGGCAGTGAATAACATGATAATTACAGCTCTGAATACGGCTCTGTACTTAAAATTGCTGCAATCTGAAACCAGCCGAAGCTGAAATCCAAGTCTGGTGTGAACTTTAGCGAAGTTTAAAAAAAAAAACAACAACAACAAGTTACAAGTTTAAAAAGCTGACATGCTTTTCAAAGCACATCTCAATCCAAGCACAGTGAATAATTCATCAATAATTGAATGAATCTAACTGTAATCGATGTTCTGTATCGGGTTCAAGGTTCAAGGTTCTTTATTTGTCACATACATTACACACATGTGATGTATTAATGCAGTGAAATGTTTTTCCTTAGTGCCTCGTCCCACAGTGCAACAGTGATACATAATACAACAGAATATAATAAAAGCAGAATATAATGAATAAGATAGAAAAATAAAGTAGAATAGAATAAAATCTATTAGACAAAATATAGATGTTATTTGTAAAAATAGGTAAAAATATGTTTAGCAGCTTGAAAAGAAGAATCTTAGCAGCTTTTTGAGGACGTAGTGTGCAGAAGATGCGAGAGTTTTTGTTTGTCCATAGTGCAACTGTTTGTGTGTGTGTGTGTGTGTGTGTGTGTGTGTATTCAGAGCGCTGTCACGAGGAGATCGTTCGTGTGCTTGGTTACGATCGCGCTCCCAGCATGGACGACCGCACGAGCCTGCCGTACACACACGCCACCGTACACGAGATCCTGCGCTTTGGGAACATCGCTCCACTTGGCGTAATTCACCAAACTACAGAGACGACGCAGCTACGAGGATTCACCATCCCCAAGGTATGAGCTGTAGAGGATTACCCTCACAAGATTTGAGATATCATCGATTTTTTCATGATATTATCATGGAATTTACTTCTATATGGCTAGTTCCGACACAAAAATAACTCCACAGAGTGTGAAAAATCCACACGTACTGCGTCTAGTGTTGTTTGAGTTGCAGTAATGCTACATTTAGAATACATCTTTGAGCTAGGTTTAATTATCATGCCTGGGTTTGATATATTTTATTAAAGACTGACACCTCATACTTTTTATCCGTTTATAGTTCCATTAAATGTTGCGTAAAATCCACGAAAAACAGGCTAGTTCCTGTTCTCACTTCCGTTATAGCAGCTATAAACAGTAGTTCCCTCACAAAAAAACTCCTCTGTCCTGAAGATGTCGAAAAACTTAAAGTTCCAGCTTTACCTCTGACTGTTACAGAGCACTGACACTGGAGACTCCTTCCATAAATGCTAAATAAACATGTCCTTACAGAAAACATCACCACCTCTTTTTTTATTCTGTTTATTATTAATGGAGCGTCTATGAATGAGCTGTTACTATAGAAACGATAACGTTTTAGACGTTATTCTACTGTCAGAGCTGCTGTTATAAAAAACTAATCAACATCTTCTGACCAATCACAAGCCAGAATTCAGCAGCGCTGTGGTCTAATCATTTTTTTCTGTTTCTGTGGCAGGGAACCGAAATTACACCCAATTTAATGGCCATATTGCAGGACAAGGAGCACTGGAAACACCCGGATACGTTTAACCCCGAGAACTTCCTGGATGAGAACGGCCAGTTCTGCAAAAATGAGTTCTTCCTGCCTTTTTCTCTGGGTGAGACACGATTGTTGTTGTAAATCAGATCGTTGTTGTAAATGAGCGAGATGGAGAGAGTGTGTGGATTTTCCTATCGGGAATGATTTGTGGAAAATAGGAAGCAGACACAGTGATGAACTAAAAATGATGACATTTGATTGTACGGTTGTTGCACCATGAATTTATGATGGATGTGTGTGTGCTTGTGTGTGTGTGTGTGTGTGTGTGTGTGTGGGCTGTAGGTCCGAGGGTGTGTCTCGGTGAGTCCCTCGCGAGGACAGAGCTCTTCATCTTCTTCACCTCTCTCCTGCAGAGGTTGCGGTTCTCCTGGCCACATGATGCCCCGCCCATTGATATGAATGGCAGTATGGGTGTGGTCAGGATGCCCTACCCCTTCCATATGATTTGCCGTAGTAGGGGGCATTCGGTGCCGAGTTCTCCCGTGACACCCGGAGTTTCTCCAGTACACCACAATCGGATGTGAAACACCGCAACAGCTTTTATATCTTTATTAAATCACTTTGATTTACAAATATAAACTGACATAAATGACAAAACGTGTAATATTATATGAAATATCTCACCTGGATACAGTGGATCCAGGTGTGTAGCTGAGCTGCTGCTGCTTTTCTTTACTCTTCACACTTTGCACTCTCCAGTTTCTCCACTGTGAGTCTGGTTCCTCTCGAGCTTTCTTCCTCGTGTCGTCTCAGGGAGTTTTTCCTCGCCGCTGTAGGCTCTGGATTCTTCATTACGGATCTAAATCTATATCAAATTTCTGTAAAGCTGCTTTGTGATGATGTCTTTTATCCAAATAAAACGGAAATGAATTGGTTACAGGACAATCACAGAGACTTGGATCCAATTTTTTATTTTTAAACCAAATTTTTTGAACAAAAGTTATTTTTCACCACAACATGCATTTCACGTCAACGTTCAGCCGAGAGGAAATGAGAAGGAAAGTCAGAAATATTCTGTATAGAAGAAGCTACATCATTCTATATTAGTATTTTAATTTGGATTCATATCTGAAAACAGATAAATACAAATTAAATAAATATACAGTACAACACCTTTGGGAAAACATCTTGAATATTGATGTGTGTGTAAATGAGTAGTGTTTGTCTACAAATCTGCAGTAAGTTTTTTTCTCCTTTATCAAAATACAAGAAAAGCTTCAACATCCCAATCCAAACTTTGAGGAGTTCATGTAGAAGAGCAGTGAGGTTATGTTATAGTCAGTACTGAAATAGGATTCATCTCCATGAAGATCTTCTCCTTCTAAAATGATGAATGTGAGCTAGCGGAGATGAGTATTCATCTCATTTCCATCGAAAATATCAGAATTAGCAGTTTAACCATTCCCATAAGTTCACTGAAAAGTATCTCCTGGTACACTTACAACGTTTAAGTCTCGAAAAACGTGTTTCACAGACCTTCCACAGCATTAAGTGTAACTATAAATGGATAAAAAAAGTATGACGTTGTTTGTTACTAAATAAAAAATTGTCGCTGTTGCTAATTGGCTCTAGTATAAGAGGAATAAAACACTTGGAGACATGCTGTTATAGGAAAATAATCAACTTCAGCATGATAGCAGTAACTCCACTTCATCACACCTCCATGTCGTTGATTATTTTCCTATAACAGCACGTCAGGGAGTGTTTTAATACTTACATAGTCCTATATTACCTCCTGATGACACTCCTAGTGAGGATTTGATGTAAAATCATTGGCATAAAAGGGGTTAAATCTTCCATCAGCTATTTTTTCTGAGAGCAGGAAAGAGGCGTGTTTGAGCACCAAACCCTTGCAGATGCACGACCGCTGGCATGGAGAGGAGCAGGTGCCGGACGGACGGATGATCCTTCAGCAGTTCGGGGTCGAGGAGAAGAGGACAGGACCTGCGAGCTTCGTTCAGGCTGATCCCATCCGGTTGCTGCGCCAAAACTTTTGTCAGGGACGTAATTAGCTGCTGAAGTCTCAGATTCTGAGGCGAAGCTACAGGTAAAGGTCAGAAGATTCAGATTTGTTCATTAGGAGTGATTCCTTCATTCATTCTGATTCATTAGAAGTGATTCTTTATTCATTCTAAATAATTAGGAGTGATTCTTTATTCATTTACATTCATTATGATTCATTCCTTCATTCATTCTGATTCATTAGGAGTGATTCTTTATTCAATCTAAATATCTAGGAGTGATTCTTTGATTCATTTTGATTCATTAAGATTAATTTTTTCAGTCATTCTGATTCACTGGGAGTCATAATTGCATTTGTACTGATACATCTGATACATTAGGAGTAATTATTTCATTCATTCTGATTCATTAGAAGTGATTCATTGATTCTGATTCATTAGGAGTGATTCTTTCATTCACTTTGATTCATTGCGAGTGATTCTTTCATTGATTCTGATTCATTAGGAATGATTCTTTATTCAGTATTTAATTAGAAGTTATCCTTTAATTCATTCATTCATATTTTCTGGGTGTGGGTGTGACATGCGAGTCAAAAAGCAGGTTACACAACACAAACACCACACATTTCCAGCTGGGAATTCTCCTCCACAGTGTTAATTTGCACTGTGTTTATAGACATTAAACATGGCAAAGACAAGAATTAAATGGTAAAATCGAAAGAGTACTATAAACACCATAAGAGTTTCACAGTGGTGTTGATTGTAAACACTAAACTAAGAGTTAAAACACTAGAGTTAAACACTGAGCGTGTATAGGTCTATGTTATGAGAGCTACAGGCTAGAGAATAAGTGTTAGTGTGTGATGTAGGAGTTAAATAAGAGAACAGAGTTTAAAATCTTTATGAAAATGAATCTTGACTCACTCTTATTAAAGTCTGCGGGTAAATTAGTGACAGCAGCATCTTTATAGGATCTGTCCTGATGACTTTCACCAGCTCTGCTCTTTTTCCCGGCCATTACAGCTGAGATACACAAATACATCAACAACATCAATAACAACAACGACATCAATAACATCAATAACAACAACAACATCAAACACATCAATACCAAATACATCAACAACATCAATAACAACAACAACATCAATAACATCAATAACAACAACAACATCAATAACATCAAACACATCAATACCAAATACATCAACAACATCAATAACAACAACATCAATAACATCAAACACATCAATAACAACAACATCAATAACATCAAACACATCAATAACATCAACAACATCAATAACAACAATAACATCAATAACAACAAACACATCAATAACATCAAATACATCAATAACATCAACAACATCAATAACAACAACAACATCAATAACATCAAACACATCAATACCAAATACATCAACAACATCAATAACAACAACAACATCAATAACATCAATAACATCAAACACATCAATAACAACAACATCAATAACATCAAACACATCAATAACATCAACAACATCAATAACAACAATAACATCAATAACAACAAACACATCAATAACATCAAATACATCAATAACATCAACAACATCAATAACAACAATAACATCAATAACAACAAACACATCAATAACATCAAACACATCAATACCATCAACAACATCAATAACATCAACAACATCAAACACATCAAACACATCAACAACATCAACAACATCAAACACATCAATAACATCAAACACATCAAACACATCAACAACATCAACAACATCAACAACATCAAACACATCAATAACATCAACAACATCAACAACATCAACAACATCAATAACATCAACAACATCAACAACATCAAACACATCAAACACATCAATAACATCAATAACATCAACAACATCAACAACATCAATAACATCAACAACATCAAACACATCAATAACATCAAACACATCATTAAGATCAATAACATCAACAATATCAATAACATCAATAACAAATATATCAAACACATCAATAACATCAAACACATCATTAAGATCAATAACGGAGACAGATGTTATCTGCCAGCTGTTCATCATATAAAACTCCACAGCTCTGAAACACACTCACCTGGAGGCGATTAATCGATTCCCTCTGCTTAAACCCCTCTGATTTCACTTTCACTTCCGTTTCAGAGGAAAGCGTGTGTGTTTGTGTTCCCTATGAATGCAGGCTCCGCCCCCAACGTCAGCAGCGATCACATGCTCACAGGTAGACTACGGTGGCTGTGTTCCAAACCAGCACACCTGTTGTGTTTGAAAAGAAACGGTGCAGTGTTACGTGAGGAATAACACACTGTGTGTCATGCTGACACAGGAAACTCATCACCACCCTGAAGTTGATTATTTTCCTACAACAGCACGTTCTCAAGTGCTTTTTTCCTCAAACACCACACCAGCAATCCCAACTTTTCATTTCTTAAATGATGCCACATTGTCCATTTGTGTTGATGTATTTATAATTACATTTAATGTTGTTTTGTTTGTTTTCTTTTTCCTGAGCATTTCTTTCAGGTTTCTTTTTTGAGTGTTGTTACAACTTTCTAGGAAGTGAACAGGTAAAGATCAGGAATAAGTGAAGTATTCAAGATGTCTTACTTCTATAAAGATACTTAAGACTTAAAATAATCTCAATAACAGAGACAATACGTTTACTGGATTCATTCTGAATGAGATAAATGTAATGTTTTTGGGGAGAAGTGTTAGATGTGAGATGTGTGCTGTTAGCTCATGAAGACAGCACGGGGCAAGAAGAAACATTTTTAAATTAGCAAGTGCTTTTTCACAATCATAAAATGACAAGCAGTGTGATTACAGGTTACATGCATGTGAATGAAAATCATCCATTTCAGGATATATACACTCCTGGGCAAAAAAAAAAAAGATTCCAAAATGGCAAAATAGGAAACTTTTAATGATCTTAACAACAACTGATTGGTGAGGAAACGAGCAGGAATGAAGCAGATGCTCCTGAGAGCTCCTGAGCCTCCACTCGCTGGTTTCCTTTTGCTGTTTGGGGAAAAGCTAGAAACAGGGAAATTCACTTCTTTACTCTTCCTGTACGCAAAATCATGATAATGATTAAACTGTTTGATGTAAAATTCAAACTAACACACATCTGGGTGTACAAAGTTTTCCAAAAATATCTTCTGGGATGTTTTTTTTCTTAAAGGATTAGTGATTATTTGGTTATCTGCTGCACCTGATGCAGCTCATCAAGGGCCTGATAATGAGTTTAGGTTAGTTTATTTTATTTTATTTATAAAGCACATTTAAAAACAGCTGAAGTTGAAACCAAAGTGCTGTACAAGTAGCATAAAACAGATCTATACACAAAACCATTTAACAATACAAAATCCCGGAAGACAAATGGAAATTTTACAGCTTCAGACTGAATTAAAAGATAAGGAATAAAAGTGGGTCTTCAAACAGGATTTGAACAAAGCAGTAGAGGAGAAGGATCTTATATGAAAAGGGAGACTATTCCAGAGCAGACACAGAGAAGATCTGGTCACGTTTGGCTTTGGATCGTGAACGTGGGACGGAAAGGAGTAAGTGACTTGATGACTGAAGAGATCTTGAGGCAGTGTACAGTATAAGGAGATCATGTGTAGTGTGGAGAAAGACCACGCAAAGCTTTAAAAACAAATAATAAAAGTTTACACGCTTAGAAATGGACCAGGATTGATAGAGCATGAACAGATCTACAGTCATTCTTTAATTCTTGCTAATTTCCTGACCAATGATTTGTTGCTAAGACCATGAAAAGCTTAATATTTTGCTAATTTGGGCTTGGCCTAAGTTTTAGCCCAGGAATGTGCACTGTATAATCTGAATATTTCCCATTAGGTGTGTAGAAGAGCCCTGATTGTGTCTAACAGCCACTAGATGGCGCACTGACCTCAGATTCCCAGGAATGACTAGCGTTGGGCTTCATGATTCTTTTGAAATGAGTGAATCGATTCATTTGATTCATCACTCAGAGAGACATTTAGAAACATTTACAATGAAATGATCATACTCAGTATATTACATTTTTATAGCTAAGTAAAAAAAAACCAAAAACATTTGTATAATATTAACACATTTACCATTTACAGCTTTAATTCCTAATAAAATGTCTTAAATCACATTTTACTAAAAACTAAAAACATTTATGAAGTGGCAGACGCTCATCACAGACAGATTTAAAAACGTGTGTAGTCACTGATGTGGTGAAGTTTTCTTTCTGTAAGGAGATGTTTATGTAACATTGATGGAAGGAGTCTCCAGTGTCAGCGCTTTGTAACAGTCAGGGGTAAAGCCGTAACTTTAAGTTTTCCGTCGTCTTCAGGACAGAGGAGTTTACTGCGGTTTCTCGGTAACATGCGGAACAAGCTGCGTTTTTTTCTGTTTTATTCGTTTTTTTCATCGTAAGCAAGAACAGGAACTCATTTATTCCATGAATGTAACAGTAAATGGATAAAAAGTATGTTGTTGTTGTTGTTGTTTAATAAGTAAAGTCGTAACTGTTGGTGAGTTGCTGTGGTGTAAGAGGAGTAAAACACTCAGCGACGTGCTGTTAGAGGACAATAATCAGCTTCAGGATGGTAACTGTAACTCCGCTTCATCACACCACGCTGTGGTTGATTAATTTCCTGTAACAGCACGACGCGGAGTGGTTTATATCTTACTCCTAAAGCTACTCTCACAATCGTAAGTAAATATAATGGAGTAAATATCACACTGTATTCGAGTAATATCACATTTTTATACTAGTACTGTAGTAAATATTACTTTTATTACGTAATTTCATTATAAAATTCTATTTCATTTAATAAATAATTTTTTTGTAGTGTTGGCAGATTGCTGTCTTCCTTCCTTCTTTCCGAACGAATGAACGAACGAGTGCCCTGTACTGCTGTTTCTCAGTGACAGTGCAGGAGATCTTAATAGTCAGGTTAATGAAAATTTGCATTTCAGGTAAAGGTCACTCCTCCGTGAGGGAGATTTATGATAAGATGATGGAGGAGAGATAAAGAGGATGGAGGACGACATCACTGCAGCAATTACAACTTCCTGCTGATTCACTGGAAATCTTTAACCTTGCAGTCGACGTCACGTCTGCAGCCGATTCTGTAACCACACCATCGTTCACGGCTGGAGGAACGATCACACTCTTCTTCTACGAGCTCCTAACTTTGATATCTGACATTAAGCCTTGACACATGGTGATAATTTTCGACTGAAAAGCTCAGAGTTCTCCCCTCGTCTGTGATCTTCATCGCTCTGAAGCCACACCTCCACATGTAGGAAAAGAAAACATTTTATCACTCTGTTTAACGCTTCTCGAAACCTGGACGTGTGTTTAGCTTTAAGCTAATCTTCAGCACAAAACACACAAATGTGAAAAGTTTAATATTCTTTTCACACTTATTTTTTAAACATTTGAGGCCATTTTGATACATTTATACAGCGATACGTATCAAATGGAGGTTTAACCATATGCGAATATTCAGAATGAACAGATAAAGAGTAATGGATAATATAAACTATTTTTGTTTGTTTGTTTGTTTGTTTGTTTGTTTGCTTGCTATTTTTTAGAAAGCTTACCAGAAAGGTTGACAGAGCATCTGGTTGAAACTAGAAGAGCAGCGAGTTATCAGATACGAAACTCACATTCATTCACATCCTCAGTAACGGCCTGGTCAGGGTCAGTGCGGTTTAAATTACACTATCAGTTTGTTTACATTTTGGGAAAGAGATCCCATTAAATTTGTTTGAAAATGTCGCAGGCAGGTACTTTTATATTCTGTTTTTATACGTACTTTTATATTTTACATTTACGTGTATTTAAATGATTTATCATTTCTGATTTTGTTATCATTATATATAGAAAAAACTAATATGTTATATAAATGTATCAAATATTTTTAGAAAAATGGGAGATAAAAATACTCTTTGCATTTGATTCTCCACATCAATTTACTCCACAGCACTGCTGAATTCTGGATTGTGATTGGTCAGAAGGTGTTGATTAATTCTCTGTAACAGCAGCTCTGACAGTAGCGCAGGTTTATATTAATGCTCTCGTTCTAATACATTATCGTTTCTATAGTAACAGCTCATTCACAGGGACGTGTACAGCGAATGCTCCATTTAAATTAAATCGTCGATATGGTGAAGTTTTCTGTAAGGATGTGTTTATTTATCATTTATGGAAGGAGTCTCCAGTGTCAGCACTTTTTATAACTTGTTGTGATGTGACTAGCTGCGTTCTTATCGAGAGAGAGAGAGAGAGAGAGAGAGAGAGAGAGAGAAAAGAGAGAGAGAGAAAAGAAAGGCAAGTGAGGCAATGACTGTTTATAGCTGCTATAACGTAAGTGAGAACAGGAACTAACTTCTTTCACCGATATTCCACAACATTATATGTAACTCTAAATGGATAAAAACTGTGTTTCACTGTTCAGTAATCATAGTGAATTTGCTCTCATATTCTCATATCTCATATTTGCTC
>NC_069725.1:23983566-24046066 GCF_027358585.1 Pangasianodon hypophthalmus | reverse complement strand
TGTTTATAGACACATATCCGTGGTGTGTTTAAAGATTCTGGTGCTAATGTGTTGCTGTATTTTTAGAAACAGAGAAAGGAAGGAGAAGGGAAGAAAGAAGGAATGAAGGAAGGAGTAGTATAAGAGGAATAAAACACTTGGAGATGTGCTGCTTTAGTAAAATAATCAGCTTCAGGATGGTAACAGAAACATGTAAAAGAAACATGAATGTGATCTGCTGAAACTTTATGCAGAATCGATTTCAGGTCTAACTTTATTTCTTTGTTTTTGCCTTTGTGTGCTTGGCTCATTCAGCCACTGTGTGTGTGTGTGTGTGTGTGTGTATGTGTGTGTGTGTGTGTGTGTGTGTGTCATTGTGTGCATGTGTGTGGGTCTCACAGTGATAAGATAGTTTAGTCAAGAGAAGTTTGACTGACTGTCACCCTGTTACAAAAGAGGAAAATCTGTGTGTGTAGGTGTGTGTGTGTATGTGTGTACATGAGAGAGAGAGAGCAAAATATGGAGTGAGAGAGAGAGAGATTGAGAGAGAGAGTGAGAGAGAGATTGAGAGAGAGCAAGAGAGATGGAGTAAGAGGTCGCTGCATTTACCCACAATCCTTGTGCAGGCCTTTAAATGTTAACTGATGCAAATCATCTCAGCTCTGCTATCACTCTGAAATCTCTCATTTATTCCAGCTCCATTTAAATTCCTGTATTATTATTAAACCTCTGTCTCTATCTGTCTGCCTCCCTCTCTCTCTCTCTCTCTCCCTCTCTCCCTCTTTCTCTGTCTCTCTCTCTTCCCAGGAGCTCAGAGGGGATAATGGATGTTCAGAAGGCTGTCCCTCAGGGACGCTGTACACTCGCTCTGTCCTCACAGCAGCCTGTACACTGTCCTTTCTCTCTCACACACACTGATCTTACACCTACAGAGTGAGAATCAGAGAGATATATAAAAAAGAAGTATAAGAAAGAAAGAAAGAAAGAAATGGAGAAAGAAAGCATGAAAAGAAGAAAAGAGTGTGAAAAATGAGATGAATGAGATGAATGAGATGAATGTGATGAGTGTGATGATTGTGATGAATGAGATGAGTGTGATGAGTGTGATGAATGTGATGAGTGTGATGAATGTGATGAGTGTGATGAATGTGATGAGTGTGATGAGTGTGATGATTGAGATGAGTGTGATGATTGAGATGAGTGAGATGAGTGTGATGAGTGTGATGAATGAGATGAGTGTGATGAATGTGATGAGTGTGATGAGTGTGATGATTGAGATGAGTGTGATGATTGAGATGAATGAGATGAGTGTGATGATTGAGATGAATGTGATGAGTGTGATGAATGAGATGAGTGAGATGAGTGTGATGAATGTGATGAGTGTGATGATTGAGATGAGTGTGATGAATGTGATGAGTGTGATGAGTGTGATGACTGTGATGAGTGTGATGAATGAGATGAGTGTGATGAGTGTGATGAATGTGATGAGTGTGATGAATGTGATGAGTGTGATGACTGTGATGAGTGTGATGAGTGAGATGACTGTGATGAGTGTGATGAATGAGATGAGTGTGATGAGTGTGATGACTGTGATGAGTATGATGATTGAGATGAATGTGATGAGTGTGATGAATGTGATGAGTGTGATGAGTGAGATGAATGATGAGTGTGATGATTGTGATGATTGAGATGAGTGTGATGAATGTGATGAGTGTGATGATTGTGATGAGTATGATGAGTGTGATGACTGTGATGAGTGTGATGATTGAGATGAGTGTGATGAGTGTGATGAATGTGATGAGTGTGATGATTGAGATGAGTGTGATGAGTGTGATGAATGTGATGAGTGTGATGAATGTGATGAATGTGATGAGTGTGATGAGTGAGATGATTGAGATGAGTGTGATGAGTGTGATGAATGTGATGAGTGTGATGATTGAGATGAGTGTGATGAGTGTGATGAATGTGATGAGTGTGATGAATGTGATGAGTGTGATGAGTGTGATGAATGTGATGAGTGTGATGATTGAGATGAGTGTGATGAGTGTGATGAATGTGATGAGTGTGATGAGTGTGATGATTGTGATGATTGAGATGAGTGTGATGATTGAGATGAGTGTGATGAGTGTGATGAATGAGATGAGTGTGATGATTGAGATGAATGAGATGAGTGTGATGATTGAGATGAATGTGATGAGTGTGATGAGTGAGATGAGTGTGATGAATGTGATGAGTGTGATGATTGAGATGAGTGTGATGAATGTGATGAGTGTGATGATTGAGATGAGTGTGATGATTGAGATGAGTGAGATGAGTATGATGAGTGTGATGACTGTGATGATTGAGATGAATGAGATGAGTGTGATGATTGAGATGAATGTGATGAGTGTGATGAATGAGATGAGTGAGATGAGTGTGATGAATGTGATGAGTATGATGATTGAGATGAGTGTGATGAATGTGATGAGTGTGATGAGTGAGATGACTGTGATGAGTGTGATGAATGAGATGAGTGTGATGAGTGTGATGAGTGAGATGAGTGTGATGACTGTGATGAGTGTGATGAGTGTGATGACTGTGATGAGTGTGATGAATGTGATGAGTGTGATGAGTATGATGATTGAGATGAATGTGATGAGTGTGATGAATGTGATGAGTGTGATGAGTGAGATGAATGATGAGTGTGATGATTGAGATGAGTGTGATGAATGTGATGAATGTGATGAGTGTGATGATTGTGATGAGTATGATGAGTGTGATGACTGTGATGAATGTGATGAGTGTGATGAGTGAGATGAGTGAGATGATTGAGATGAGTGTGATGATTGAGATGAGTGTGATGAGTGTGATGAATGTGATGAGTGTGATGATTGAGATGAGTGTGATGAGTGTGATGAATGTGATGAGTGTGATGAATGTGATGAGTGTGATGAGTGTGATGAATGTGATGAGTGTGATGATTGAGATGAGTGTGATGAGTGTGATGAATGTGATGAGTGTGATGAGTGTGATGATTGAGATGAGTGTGATGATTGAGATGAGTGTGATGAGTGTGATGAATGAGATGACTGTGATGATTGAGATGAATGTGATGAGTGTGATGAGTGAGATGAGTGAGATGAGTGTGATGAATGTGATGAGTGTGATGATTGAGATGAGTGTGATGAATGTGATGAGTGTGATGAGTGTGATGATTGAGATGAGTGTGATGATTGAGATGAGTGTGATGATTGAGATGAATGAGATGAGTGTGATGATTGAGATGAATGTGATGAGTGTGATGAGTGAGATGAGTGAGATGAGTGTGATGAATGTGATGAGTGTGATGATTGAGATGAGTGTGATGAATGTGATGAGTGTGATGAGTGTGATGAGTGTGATGATTGAGATGAGTGTGATGATTGAGATGAGTGTGATGAGTGTGATGAATGAGATGACTGTGATGAGTGTGATGAATGAGATGAGTGTGATGAGTATGATGATTGAGATGAATGTGATGAGTGTGATGAATGTGATGAGTGTGATGAATGATGAGTGTGATGATTGTGATGATTGAGATGAGTGTGATGATTGTGATGAGTATGATGAGTGTGATGACTGTGATGAATGTGATGAGTGTGATGAGTGAGATGAGTGTGATGAGTGTGATGAATGTGATGAGTATGACGAGTGTGATGAGTGTGATGAATGTGATGACTGTGATGAATGAGATGATTGAGATGAGTGTGATGAGTGTGATGAATGTGATGACTGTGATGAATGTGATGATTGAGATGAGTATGATGAGTGTGATGATTGAGATGAGTGTGATGAGTGTGATGAATGTGATGATTGAGATGACTGTGATGAGTGAGATGAATGTGATGATCGAGATGAGTGTGATGAGTGTGATGAATGTGATGATCGAGATGAGTGTGATGAGTGAGATGAGTGTGATGAGTGTGATGAGTATGATGACTGTGATGAATGAGATGAATGAGATGAGTGTGATGAGTGTTACTCACCACTGAAACAGCGACAGATGTTGGGATGAGTGTGTTTATTTTCTAACAGATGTGCAGGTAGTAGACAAAGCCCTGAGCAAACCGACTCAATCAGCCAACCAAGAAGTGTGTGTGTGTGTAATAAAGGTTAAAAAGGACATCTGTTGTTAGGACACACACACACACACACTGTCCCTGTGGTGTGTGAGTGTAACAGGTGCCGACTGTGTGCCGTGCAGGAATATTTTGGAATATCAATGGCGCTGTTAATATGCACGTGTCATATGGCTTTAATTAGTATTCTATCAGGCCAATAAGGTGTGAAAGGTCCAGCTGTCTCCACGGCAACTCTCAGTGGGGGGGCGGAGTTAAGGAATATAGCAGGTGGTCACAAGTCCCGCCCATACGTTACTCAACTTCAGGTATTAACCTCAAGTCATTAGTGACATTTATAAACTATTCATTTCATTATTTAACCACATCGCTGCTGAATCGTGGATTGTGATTGGTCAGAAGGTGTTGATTAATTTTCTATAACAGCAGCTCTGACAATAGTGCAGCTGTGTGTGTGTGTGTGTGTGTGTGTGTGTGTGTGTTAGTATTATCGCTTAACTAAAAATCAGCAAAATGTGTTAGCTACTGAAGCTGCAAGGGCGCAATTATTTTTGCATTACTAAAGTGGATTTTATAGAGTGTGTGTGTGTGTGTGTGTGTGTGCCCTTTCTCTTTTCTCAGACAGCAGAGGTCAGTCTACTTGACCTCTCGCAACTGATGCACTCACTGAGCCCTACTTTATCTACACACACACACACACACACACACACACACACACGCACACGAGGAAGAAAACACACAGCTCAAATTATCCAATCAGTATTCATCACCATACATCCCTCACACACACATTTAGTCTCTTTCTCCAACGCTCCTCTTTACATCATACCCACTCAAGTACGTGAGCAGAACTGCAGTGTTTTATTTACGATGTGGATATTTACGACTGATTGAAAACACCTCCGTATTCATACTGCCCAGCCCTACTTCAGGGTTCTTCAAGCGTCCCTCTGGGGAACCCTTAAAGGTTCTACTACAGAGTGTTTCCTTATCAGAGAGGGTTATTAGTAGGCTAATTCTCCAAGGAACCCTTAAAGAACCTTTGAAGACCCTTTTTTTCCACCAGAATAACTAAATGTTCTATGGTCTAGGTATTGAGAAAAAATATTGAGCAATAATTTGGAGTTTGTATCTCACACTTACCCAGTTCTTCAAGGGTTCTTCAACAGTTCTTTAAGGACTGATTCCAACTGAACCTTTAAAGAACTTCAGTGCAGCCGAGCTCCTGATTATCACAGAGGAATTATGATCACTTCTAGCTTTAGCTAAGAAACAGAACCCTTTTTTAGTGTAAGTGCTAAAACAATCATCCACGCCAGTGGGAAATGAGTGGCCTGGTTTTCCTCTCCGAAGATGCAAAAGTCAAGACACTTCATGTGACACGTTCCACCTTGGAACCACTGTTTCCAAAAAAAAAATCACGTTCATATTTATGCGCTTGTTCTAATATGTTATTGTCTCTATAGTAACAGTTCATTCACAGGGACTTGTACGGAGGACGCTCCACATGAACGGACCCCACCCAGAGAGCAGGGCAAATCTTGCTCTTAACTCTTTATTTATTTAACATTTATGGAAGGAGTCTCCAGTGTCAGTGCTTTGTAACAGTCAGAGGTAAAGCTGTAACATTTTCAGGACAGAGGAGTTTACGCTTTACGGTTTCTGGGAAACATGACAGAAAAAGAGAGGCTGGTGAAGGAACAAGTGTTTATAGTAGCTGCTAAGTGATGAGTGTAACGCAGCCAGTGGCCTCTGGGGCAAATCCACGGTTGCTATGCAACGCCCTTGTGCAGGTAATCAGCATAAACGCCTTGCACCTGGCCACGCCTCTTTATAAACCCTCTGAAAGCCTCACAGATCTGTGTCTGTAACACAGCAGCACCACACCACTCTGATCTCTGATCTCTGAGTTAAAGAAAGAAAAGGAGTTGAGAATGAAAGAGAAAACAAATTAAGAGAAAGAAAGAGAAAATAGATTAAGGGAAAGAAAGAAAATGAGATGAGAATGAAAGAGAAAACACATTAAGAGAAAGAAAGAAAAGGAGGTGAGAAAGAAAGAGAAAATAGATTAAGGGAAAGAAAGAAAGAACCTTTTCTTGAGAATGAAAGAGAAAACAGATTAAGTGAAAAAATGAATGTAAAACTAAAGAGAAGGATGGAAAGAGCAGATCTGATTTTGGGATAAAGATCGGAGAGATGAACTAATCCTTTAAGTTAAGAGTGATTAGTTTGCCTATCATTGAGAGGGCTATATTGTGTTATTATTTGTCACCTCACTGCACTACTCTTTGTGTTGAACTTAATGTAGTGAAGCTCCCACAATTCTGACTCTTCATTGTCTTACACAAGCGCCACTACCCTCAGCCACCCTCACGTGCACTGCTCCTGTAATCAGCTCAATAAAACCTCCTGTTTCTCGCCTGGCTCTCAGTGAAAGCGATCGGTTTTTATTTTGAGCTGTTTAGCAGCCAGTGAGCACTTCCTCTTCCACCTCCCACACCTGCACATGCTTCCCTTATCAATATATCCATATATCAGGGATAAACAGGCCCTAAACTGTGCCGTAACTATAAATGGATAAAATGTACTATCTTATTGTTTGATAAATGAAACATGATAATTGTCAAATTGCTGTTGTATAAGAGGAACAAACCACTTTGAGATGCTTTTATAGGAAAATAATCCACTTTAGAGTGGTTACAGTAACGCTGCTTCATCTCACCACCCCGTCACTGATGATTTACCTATAACAGCATGACACGGAGTGTTTTATTCCTTCTACATTATACAGAAGTTCCTAGAAGTTCTAGTAGTGGTAGCATTTTAGTTCTAGATAGACAGCTTATAATAAAATAATGATTTCTGGTTCATGATACAAGAGACCAAATCATATGGTCTAATTATATTCACTATATTCGCATCCTCATATCGGGAATCGTGATTAGCACACCTTTTCCAAGCGCAGTGAAGATCATCCTCAGGAACCCATCATGGATTAGCTGCCTTCTGACCAAATCCAGGCGACTCCTCTCCCTCTCCCTCACCATGGACTGATTGAACCTCACTGCTGTTATTAATTAATTGTCATGCAAGGTAATGAGGTCTGGAATGAGAAAATTCCAGGCTACGCTCGTGACGGAGTGCAAAATATGTGCTCTGGGTACAAATGTGACGGGGAGAGAGAGACAGAGAGAGAAAGAGAGATGGAGGAGAGCTGCAGTGGTCTGGAAGGGTGAACTGGATTAGTTGTGAGTATTCTCTTGAACCTGGAGCCAATTTGCTCGCAGAGGAGACATGATATATCAACGTCTGGAGCTTCTTTCACGAACCATGTGGAGAGAGTATGAGAAAAGAGTGAGAGAAAGAAGAAGAGAAAAAAGAGAGTGAGAGAGAGAGAGAGAGAAAGCAGGAGGTCAGTGTAAGGTCAGCTCTCTCTTCACATATGTCAGTTATGAATAACACACACACACACACACACACACGTGCACACACACTGTGTCCTTTATTATAAATACATTAAGAGAGAGAGAAGCAGTGTCCATTAAATAAATAAAACACTCCGTGTCATGCTGTGTTAGGAAAATAATCCAAGACAGGGTGGTGTGGTGAAGTCGAGTTATTTTCCTATACAGCAAAGCGTTTTATTTCTCTTATACCACAGCAATTAGCCAACAATTATGATATCTTATTTATTAAAAACGTTCACGTCATAGTCATACTTTTTATCTGTTTATGTTTACATTTAATGTTGTTGAACGTCCACAAAACGAGTTAGTTCCTGTTCTCACTTACGTTATAGCAGCTATAAACAGTCGTTCCCTCACCAGCCTCTCTTTTTTTTGTCATGTTACCAAGAAACCGCAAAGAAGCGTAAACTCCTCTGTCCTGAAGACGTTTTAAAAACTTCGTTACAGCTTTACCTCTGACTGTTACGAAGCGCTGACACTGGAGACTCCTTCCATAAATATACAGAAAACTCCACCATATTTCTGTGGAGCGTTTGCTGTACACGTCCCTGTGAATGAGCTGTTACTATAGAAACTATAACGTATCAGAACGAGCGTGTTAATATAAACCTGTAATTTTGCCTTGACGTCGGAATTACAGTCTGAGCTGCTATCACAGAAAATTAATCAACGCCTCCTGACCAATCAGATTAGACATGGAGGCAGGAAGTGTAGTAGAATTAGAAGACTCCGGGACAATGTCAATAGAAACAGCGTATCAAAGAAAAAAAGAGAGCGTGTAAGGAAAGCCGTTGTTCGTATAAACCCGGGGTTTCTCTCACCTCCTGCTGCGATAATTACATTTCTGAGAAGACAATCTGTCGAGTGCCACAGAGGATTAGCCAAGAAAAACCCTGTGCTGAGTTTAGAGAGAGAGAGAGAGAGTGTTAAATGTTTATTTAGCTTTTATTAATCCTGAATTTAATCGAGAAATTACAGAGATGAATGATTTCATAAACAGAGCAAAATAAATAATAAATATGATGGATACCGATCTCATCTCTCACTAATATTAAATATCAGCTACATTCGTCTGCAGTTACGCTCATCGTTTATCTATTAAACATACAGCTTCAAAACAACGGAATCTAACAACACACAAAGCTAAATAATCTACCTTTTAATAAAGGTGCAATAGAAGTTTTTTTTTTTTGCTAGTACAAATAGCGTGTAAAAATATGCAGAATGTGATTTTAAATAATAACAGTTTAAGCTATGGCTTCAAAGTGTTTTATGTGGCTGAGAAAAAGCCGTTTAGAAACCTGGAGTGGTCTGGAATACTTGTTTATGTTTGGATGGGTCTCTTGTCAGTCATTTTTATAGACACTCCTCAAATTACACGACTTTTAACAACACTAAGGCTTTCAAAGTCTCGCTAATGAAAGATTAGCGCCATGACAGCGGTATAAGGATACGAAATACACTGATTTGAATAAAAACACTGCTACTGTAGTAATAATTCACCAGAAAAAATAGTTATCATGTGATCAATGTGATACATCTACAATTGACACAACTTATCAGAAAATGTTTTATATCTGAGCAACGCTAGTGAGCTACGCTGAAGTGAACAACAACTTACAAAGAAAAGTTGGAATGAATGAATGGAAGAAATGTTTGCTAACAAGATATCAAAATGCTTGCTAGGTTCATTAGCTAGCTAGCTAGCTAGCTCAGGTTCATTCGTAGAGGTTTGTAGCGAAGTATCTAGCAATGACGCCCCTTACACATTATCCTGAGTGTTTCCTATATTCTGTAGCAGCACTCGGATGTATTTAACACAACAGGCGATCACTAGTGAACATCAAAGCGACATCAGTTTAACACAAAGATGAAAAGATCTGGTTAGAGGTGCACGTCTGTCTCCACTGTCTCAGACACTGCTGCCAAACACGTGGCGCTCGACGTGCAGACTTTCATCATTAGCTCTCGATATGGAAATATTCACACGTGCTGTTGTTTACGTCAAATGAAAAACAGGAAACTCTGGTTGGTTAAACAGCTGTGCTTTTATTGTGGATTTATTTACTGGTTATTATTTATTTACTTCCTGTTTGTTTGTTTTTTATTGGATTCCATTCATTCTGTTCATTACGTTGGTTAAAACTCATAAATGTGTATCCATCCTTGATGGATGAATAATGCTAGGTTGACACGTGACACACTCCGTAACTCATTCACGTGATAAAATGGATCATCCTGGCATTGTGGATAAGCGAACAATAGAGATGACTTTGCAGAGAGAGAGAGAGAGAGAGAGAGAGAGAAAGTAAGTGTGTGTGTGTGTGTGTGTATGTGAGGGGAATGCATTAGTGAAGTATTGATTCTAGTGACACGGCTATCAGCTGTGGCTGCCGCTCAAAAGGTCACACTTTCTGAATCCAAACACTCACAGAGAGAGAGAGAGAGAGAGCGAGAGAGAGAGAGGACAGGACCGGAAAAGAACAACAAAAAGAGAAATGAGAAATGTGTGTGGCTGAGTGTGAAAGCCGTCCTAATACCGATGGCCTGGATGATTTAAGAATTAGGTATATTGTCCTGTCCTGTGGCTCAAAGCAGGAACACACACACACACACACACACACACACACACACACACACTTCTGCTCTAGCGTGTCCATCCGTCCCATTACCGTTCCCATCACGTCACGAGTGTGTGAGTCATGTGGACTGAGACACGACAAGCATTCTGCTGCATCACTGCGAACACACACACACACACACACACACAAAATAATAATAATAATATAAAAACGTGCACACATGCAATGTATGTGAGCACAAATACAGAGTACACAAATATTCTCGTGTGTGTGTTAATTTTAGAAACGTTGTACAATAATAGTTAGATGTCACTTTTCATTTGTCTCGTCCTGCCTGAGACATCAGCACTGACGAATGTCTCAGAGATTTTGAGAGTTTGTGTAAAAAAAAAAGAAAAAAGGAAATTAAGCAATTGAAGACAAATTTAAAATTTCATTTCGGTGATTTTTGAATACTAAAATACAGCAGGAACTGTGACTAGTGCAGCAGCAGTAGCTTAACTACACCATGCTCATTTGTTAGCGTATTTACGGTAGCTGTTACTCCAGCATTTATGGTAATTATGTGAAAAATGACATGATATCGAATCAGTTTTACAACAATTTTTCACAAAAAACATGACGTCATTGTAAGCAATAAAACCAAGCTTGGTCGAAAAAGCGCTGTCTTGAAACTTCAGTGTTGTGTTCGTTTGCTGTTCATCGATTATGTAGAAATGGAGACGTCTTTAAATTTGATATGAAAAATGTCTTTAAATTTGATAAAAAATGATCTCATGTTTGTTTTTTAATTGTCAAACTGACGCAGGATTAACTGACGTTATGTTTACTGGAATATCTTCGTATCTTTTTGTTGTCGAAACAAACAGAAAAAAAGCATCCTAATCAATTTTCTAAATCAAATGTCTGTTTTTGTATGTTTTTGGTTTCTGTGTTTTTATGTTATGTTTACGTTAAATATATATATATATATATATACAGGTTAATGGCGCAAATTATCTTTAAACAATGTAATTTGTATCATAACACTGAGTTCTTGATTGTGATTGGTCATAAGGTGGTGTTTAATTTTCTAACGCAGGTTTATATTAATGCGCTTGTTCTAATACATTATTGTTTCTATAGCAACAGCTCGTTCACAGGGACTCGTGCGGCGGACGCTGCACGTAAACGGATTTAAAAAATTGTTGATCTGGTGAAGTTTTCTGTAATTTATGCACCATTTATGGAAGGAGTCTCCAGTGTCAGTGCTTTGTAACAGTCAGAGGTGAAGCTGTAACATTTTTGCCGACATCTTCATGACTGAGGAGGTTACGCTTTGTGGTTTCTCGCTCACATGACAAAACAGAGCACACACACACGGCTGTAACCTCATCTATCGACTCGTTCACTTAAGCAGTGTGTTAAAGAGACATGCGGGACACACAGAGCTAATTAACGTCCAATTAAAGCCCATGGCGCCGGCTCTAGACGGACTCATTAGCTATAAAAATAATCCAGACTGCCACGGCTGAACGATCGCAAACCTTATTAAAATATTATTCAAACGTGCAGATCAGTTTGTACTTTTATACATGATGGTAATAATAATTCCCTGAAAACATCCAAGCATGAGCTAGCGTCCTGCAACGCTCGAAACATCCCAAAGGCTAGAAAACATCATAACATTTCAGTGTTCATGTTCATGCAAAGAAGAGCTACTGTTACCACCCTGACGTTGATTATTTTCCTTTAACAGCATGGGCCGAAGTGTATTATTCCGCTTATACCGCAGCGATTTGTTAGTCATTACAGGTTTTTAAATTAATTAATTATTGCACTTTTTCACTGTTTATAGTTACATTTAATGTCCATGGAACGAGTTATTTCCTGTTCTCACTTACGTTATAGCAGCTATAAACAGTCGTTCCCTCACCAGCGCCTCTTTATTCTCTCTCTTAAAGTTAATAAGATAAACGGTTCTTGTCATGTTGCTGAGAAACCGCAGAGTGTAAACTCCTCTGTCCTGAAGACTTTCCCGTGCTGTGAGACGATACAAAGCTCTGACACGTGAGTCTCCACATACACGTCTCCTAATGGAAAAAAAAAAAAAAACAGCTGTGCCTTGCTGTTCTGACCAATCAGATTCGAGAATTTACCTGCACTGTGGTGTAATACAGTCTGAGATATGAAGCATCAAAGATTTGACATTCCAGCTATCAAAAGCCTAATGTATGATAATCTACATGTATCTTCAGCTCAACAAAGCTGAAGGGGCATCCTTGTGCCGTGAAAAGAATAGAAACTGCAATTTATGCAACACTAAATTAGACAATTAACGTCAAAACATCATGAATAAGTGGCATTAATATCTATCTGGGGTGAATAAAGATATAAATTAAGGTAGGAAATTTATGCGAATTGATTGGATTTAGTCAGTTTGTCTTGCTTGCTCTCGTTGATGTAATTTGAAATGGAAAACATTAGTGGTTAGCTAGCTAGCTAGTGTCTAGAGTATAAGTGTTAGGCTAACAGATAGCTCGTTACTATTAGCTATGACGACGGTAGCCTGTTCTGACGTTAAATATAATCACCACTCAGGTGGTCCAAACATCTTTCAGAACCACAGCAACTCACACGATCACCAGCAGCGAAGAAGTGATTTCAAACGTTTCACGATGCTCAGAAGCCTAACGGTCTAACGGTCAGGTTTGAGGTGCTGTAAGGAGAACATTTGCGGTGCTGAGTATGTCGTCACTCAGGGCTCCCAACGTTCAAAAACGGTCTTTTAGTAAAGTGGTGTGTAAATGTTTGTAAGCCGAACTGAACTAAGGGCGTCTGCTAAACTCTGTAAACGTAATAATAATAAAAATAAACAGTTTAAACTCCACAGTATATTCCAGATAGAAAAGTGCAGTAATCCCTGCTAATGCTACGATCTGAAGTCGATCAGGTCGAGGTTTATAATAGTTAATCTTCTTATGCGTAAATTTACACTCACTCAGGAGCACGAGTAGGATACGAACGTTTTAATGAATTTCTTGTGTAAATGCTCGTACGAACAATTTACGAATAAATCCGATGATTTCGGATCTGTTAGCTGATTGATTGGTCACCTGTATTGCGTATAATCCTGGATGATGATTGATTATAGAATTATAGCTGAAAGTTTTCCAAACCAACCCAAACACACACACTCATTGGCTCTGTCACAAGAACACGTGTGTGATGTGTGAGACACGTTATATTCACCTCACAGAGGACATCTCGAGAACACACACACACACACACACACACACACACCTGGTGGACAGGTGGCCTGGCGTGACCTCCAGACACCTCATCAATTCCACTCGAGTCCTCTCTGCTCGCTTTCTCCTCAAACTGCTGAGTCACTGTACAGACTGCACTGTGTGTGTGTGTGTGTGTGTGTGTGTGTGTGTGTGTGAGATCAAAAACGTAACGTACGAACAGTTTTTACGCATCTATGTGTCACGTTATGAATAATAATGAACAAACACTCCAGATTGTTCTGATTATATTGCTAGAGAATCTGAAAGCACAGATGTGGGAACGATGGGACGCACTTGTTTTTAAAAAATTTTGTTTTTTATTATTCTGTTTGCGACTTCCTCTTGTCTTGTCATCGGCTGTGCGTGGCTGCTCAGGTAGAGTAGATATGAGACGACAGAAAAGAAAATGCCACCAGGAAATAAAATAAAATAATGAAAAAAAACCCCTGAAAGTCCATTAATCATTTGTGTGTCATTGTAATTTTTTTTTTTTTATCCCAGAATGCTGTGTAGCGTAATCTAATCTCCAGTCCAAGGACTTACAATGATTAATGAATACATTTCTAGCTGCACTTATTATAGTTTAACATACATTCATTTTTTTAATCAATTGTTTTTACAGACATGATAATCCAGTTAAATATTAAAATACATTTTAGATTAAAATAGGAACTCATTTATTTATTCTACAATCTCATGGATTTTAGAATCTCATTTATTGAGATTAATTAAATAATTATGAGATTATTATATTTAGTATAATTATCACATAAACAAGATTAGATTGCACATCTTAAAAAAAACCATTAGAGGTTTTTCAGGTGTGGTGTTTTTCTCTCAGAAGGTTTTCCATGTAGGATCCTTGGTTTTTGTTTTTGTGTTTTTTCATTTTAATAGGTACAACATAATTAAAAAAAAGGTTGTTGGTTTTTTAAAATCAGACTGAGGGTGGCACAGTGGTGGGTCGCGTCGCTGTCTCACAGCTCCAGGGTTCGATCCTGAGCTCGGGTTAGTGTCTGTGCAGAATTTCGCATGTTCTCCGTGTCCATGTGGGTTTCTTCTGGGTTCTCCGGTTTCCTCCCATCTCCCAAACACATGCCAGTGGGTGATTTGGCTGAGAAATAATCCAGCTAGGTGGGAATGAATGAATGAATGAACGTGTGTGTGTGTGTGTGTGTGTGGGATGGACTGGCGTCTCATCCAGGGTGTATTCCCACTTCACGACCGGTACAATAGACTACAGATAGACGATGGACTACCCAGAATAAAGCACATACTGAAGATGAATAAATCATCAGAATGACTCACTCATTGCACTACAATACAGTAAATAAATCATATATCACTGATTATAAAGCTTCGTGACACGACACGATTACTGTATAAGCCTCCGTTTCTTCTGTTCTAGACAAATGTTAATATAAACAGAATGAAAAATAATAATAAACAAGAAGATTCATGGTAAAATACATATTTTAAACATTAATGATCAGGTCTGAGTTTTCCACGTCCTCATGCGTCTCTTAGGTAATGTTTAATGTTTAATCGCTGTGATATTATCTGGAGTGGAATAGAAATTGGAGGGAAAAAAAAACACAGAACAAAATGCCATCATGAAATCAAAATGAAGAAAAATAAGGCGAGTCCATTAATCACCTCTCTGTCTCTCGGAGTCTTTTTAGAGATGTCCTCTTTTTTTTTTTTTTTTTTTAAAGATGATTTTATGTGATTTGAGCTGTATTATGGTGTGATGTAAGCCCTGCTCACAGCTCCATTTTTAGATTAATCTCCATAAAACCGGGCCGTGTGATTGGACACGCTGTGAGATGAAGTGGTGCTACCTGAGGATAGAGGCGACGGATTTCTGCGTTTATAAAATCTGCACATGAAGGCTAGAATAGTGCAGGTGGAAACACATCCTGATAGACCTCTTTAATTAAAAAGTGTTTTAGCAGATTTTCTTCTTAGCTAACTTTCCTTCCTTTTTTGCAGAATTGGAAAAGGATTTAAGTCTCATAAAATGTTCTCTTCAGCGCTCATCAAACCCGAGTTCAGACCCAGTTCATGCAGAAACTTCTCAATTTTTTATGATCGCTCCACTTCAGCGTCTCGTCTCACTGTGTTACTCAGCGGCTTTCTAGATGTTTATAAAAACATAAAGGTTCACGTATTCACTATTTTTTCGCTTTAACTGGGAAATTTATAGTCCAAAATGTCTGTCCAATGAAGCATACAAAGCAGGAAGTCCATAAGGATCTAGAAATGTCAAAAGATGCACATCAGATGAAAGCACACCACCAAAACCCACCTCTGAGTTACAGAACCACATGAACCACATGAAGCCATGTTCATGCACATCAGACACCACGGGTTTCTCATGAGATGCAGCATGATGCGTTTCATGCATTCTTTTATTCTCTGACTTATTTGTTTATATTTTTCAAAATACA
Organism: Pangasianodon hypophthalmus; assembly: GCF_027358585.1. Taxonomy (NCBI): domain Eukaryota; kingdom Metazoa; phylum Chordata; class Actinopteri; order Siluriformes; family Pangasiidae; genus Pangasianodon; species Pangasianodon hypophthalmus. The sequence continues at coordinate 24,030,219 of NC_069725.1, read as the reverse complement.
ACCAACAGACTTGATTAGAAAATGTAAAACACAACACAATAGCACAATTAATATCCGAATTGGAATTCAGAATTCCCTCTGGAGCAGACTGGATCGGTTTTGCTCTCAGGTCTCCGTCAGTGAACAGATGATAACTTCAGCAAAACAGACTTCATGTGAAAACTATAATGAATTTCCTGGTTGCACAACTGCACTATTTGTCCCTGTAGTACACAGTTATAGAGGGAATGATTTATAATCGCACTATCGGGTGTCACACAGATGAGGATGGGTCCCTTTTGAGTCTGGTTCCTCTCAAGGTTTCTTCCTCATGATGTCTCAGGAAGTTTTTCCTCACCACCGTCACCTCTGACTCACTCATTAGGGATAAATTCTTACATTTAAAATTTATATCCTGAATGTATTTATTTCTGTAAAGCTGCTTTGTGACAATGTCCGTTGTTAAAAGCGCTATACAAATAAAACTGAACTGAATTGAATCAGTCAGGATTTCTTTAGGAGTGGGCATGATTGGTCAAAATGCCTTTGGGAATAGGCAGGATTAGTCAGAATTTCTTTGGGAAGGGATGGAATTAGTTAGAACTCCTTTGGTAAAAGGCAGGATTGGTCAGAATTATTTCAGGAGTGGGTGGGATTGGTAAGAATTCCTTTGGAAGTGTATGAGATTTGTCAGAATTCCTTTGGGAGTACCCAGGATTGGTCAGAATTCCTTTAGAAGCATGTGATACTGGTCAGTATTCTTTTGGGAATGGACAGGATTGGTTTGAATTCCTTTAGGAGTTGGAGGAATTGGTCAGAATTCTTTTAGGAATGGGCAGGATTGGACAGAATTCCTTTGGAAGCATGTGAGATTGGTCAGAATTATTTTGGGAGCTTATGAGATTGCTCAGAATTCCTTCAGGAATTGTAAAGATTGGTCAGAATTCCTTTGGCAGTGGGCGGAATTGGTCAGAATTCCTTCAGGGTCATGTGAGAGTGGGATTTTAAACCCAGTCCCGTGCACACCTTTAGCCTGTGTCAGGGTCATGTGTGTTATCTGCTAATGAGCTCCTCCTGAGTCCGTGTCCCGACCTTGCAAACTTTTCCTCCTGAGTGTAATCCGAGGTTGTAGAATTTACAGAGCTGTCCTGTAAGATCCGTATCACTAACACGTTAATGAGCATCTTAAACAAACAGCGCTCGCCGCCTCTCCGAGCGTAAACTCCAGCGCAGTGACAGGACTGCTCACTCAGCACGACGTGATTCTGCTCGATTTATGGCTTTTAATTTCCATACTAAGCGAGCCGGGTCTCCCTCTGCCTCCTGTTCCTCACCACATTACAGCCGTTATCATCCTTCTTCTTAACGGCGTGTTTAACCTTCTCCTGCCTGTTCGGGGTCAGGCCGTGTTTCTGCGGACATTCCTCACTGCCACCCGGAAAAATCATCCATCAGACTCCGCACACCTCCCTCAGTCGTACACAGAGCATTTCTCACGTGGTGTGATGAGGAGGACGACAACAAATAAATAAAAGCCACTGAGAACATTTCATGACCATTTCAGATCCACGCCTGTGATCGTTACATTTAAAATGAAATAATTCCTGAAATAACTCCTGAAATAAATTTAAAATCATTTTTCACAGTCTACTGACTGATGTTGAATTCTGGATTGTGATTGGCCAGAAGGTGTTGATTAGTTTTCTATAGCAGCAGCTCTGACAGTAGTGCAGCTGCAAATTAATGCATTGGTTCTAATGTTATCGTTTCTATAGTAACAGCTCATTCAGACACTCCACACAAACAAATAAAAAACCTGTATAATTTACGTTTAGGTAACGTTCATGGAAGGAGTCTCCAGTGTCAGGCGCTTTGTAACAGTCAGAGGTAAAGCTGGAACTTTAAGTTTTCTATCATCTTCAGGACAGAGGAGTTTACGCTTTGGGATGTAATGTACGTGAGAATATGAGCTAACTTGTTTCACGGCCATTAAAGGTAACTATAAATGGATAAAAAGTACAACACTTTGTTCTTTGCTGTGGTATAAGAGGAATAAAACACTTTGTGGTGTTATGTAAGACATGCTAACAGTAACTCTGCACAGAGTGTTTTATTTCTCCCTCTGCATTCATCTATGTGATTGTGTTATAGTCACCTTTATTTTATTTAGGTTCAATTTAAAAAAAAAAAAGAAGCTTTTTGCAGTTTGTGTAACATTTTGAAATGTAAATATTTAATACATACTTGCCGTGTATCACGCAGGAGGAGTGTATAATTCCTTTTCTCTGTTTATTAGCTGGGCTTGTAATCACGTCGTCACTGTTCTGCTTTGATGTGTAATTTGTTTTGCGTCCCGTGCACGCTGCATGTGGATTTGCTAAGACAGGAAGTGGTACTCAGGAGGAGGGAAGCAGGTCCTGAGTCACCTTGACGGCTGTCCCTACAATCACATTAACCCTGTACAGCGGCGGCAGATCGGCCCCAGCGTGCACCGAATCCCTGACGAGCATCTCACACTCCGAACGCCAATAAATCTCCACCGCCTCGCTGCAGGACATCACACACCACTGCTTCTGTTTTTCTTCCTCTTCACCCATAAACACAATTTGTTTTTCTTTTTTAATTCATGTGCTAAGTGATATAGAGCATCACAAGGACAAGGTTGTTCATAATACATACTAGTTATACCACCGTGATGCTGAAATCTCGATTCTGATTGGTCAGAAGGTGGTGATTAGTTTTCTGTAATATCAGCAAGTCACAGTCGCGCTCGGACTAGTACGGTATCGTTTCTATAGCAACAGCTCGTTCACACGGACTTTACGATGGACGCTCCACATAAACAGATTTAAAAAGTCAGTGGTATGGTAACGTTTACTGTCATTTATGTAACATGTATAGTCTCTTTTCTGTGTTTTTTTTGTCTTATTAACTGCAAAAGAAGAAAATAAAGAGGCTGATGAGGGAACGATTGTTTACAGCCGCTATAACTTAAGTGATAACTATAAATGGATAAAAAGTATGTGGTTCTTTTAATGAACAAAAAAAATGTAAACCACAAATTGCCGTGGTATAAAATAGAAGGACACAAAGTGTTTCTCTCTCTTACACACAACCATGAGGAGAACAACAGCAGGATGATGGAGTGATACAACACCATGACAATAAAACAACGACATATATAACAGAGAGAGAGAGAGAGAGAGAGAGAGAGAGAGAATCAGCAGCTCTAACTCAACACTGGAGAGGAACAGCTCGTTAAATCATCCTGCCATGAATTAACACCACGTCCTGCGGCGTTTCTAAGTGATTTATGAACGTAATGATGAGCTCAGGGCGAGGAAGATGATTTGTTGTTCTCTCCTGCAGTGTGTAAAGGTTTTTTTTTTGTGCTTATTGTGTTTTAGTTCATCAATTAATTCATTTTTCTCTCAGTTATAGTCCTTAAATCAGTGGAGTGAAGTTTCTCTTTTTAAATAAAACACACCAAGGTGATAAAGGTTTTGTTTTTTCACTGACGAGTAATGAGCTCTCTCTGTCTCTCTCTCTCTCACACACACACACACACACACACACACACACACTCACTGCTGCTGAAACGTTAAATAAATGAAAGCGCGTATATAAATTATGGATATAGAATTACTCAGCTTTGAAGCTTTTGTGTGATTGTTCAGTAATTATGCAGAAGTGAATCTCTTTCTTTCAGCTTGCTCTGTCTTTGAAATGTGACCTGATTTTACTTCAGACTAATACGACATGCAGTCGAGGATCAGAGCATTCACTTTAATGTAACAATCAATAATAGAGAGACAGAAGAAGAGACAAAAGAACAACGTTGAGTGCAGTTCTAGCAAATTAATCCACGACGTGGAGGTGTGATGAAGCGGACTTCAGGACGTCTTCCATAACACTCTTATTCTGCTTATATCACAGCAATTTAACAACATTTACAATCTTTTATTTATGAAAGACCGACACGTTATACTTTTTTTCTGCTTACGGTTACATTCAATGTCTGTGAAACAAGTCAGTTCCTGTTCTCACTTACGTTACAGCAGCTATAAACAGCCGTTTCCTCATGAGAAATGAGAAACTGCAAAGTGTAAACTCCTCTATCCTACAGCACTGACACTGGAGACTCCTTCCATAAATGTTACATAAGTCAGTGAAGCGTCCGCTGTACACGTTCCTGTGAATGAGCTGTTACTATAGAAACGGTAACGTATTAGAACGAGAGCATTAATATATACCTGGGATCTGCAGCTGCTCTACTGTCAGAGCTGCTGTTATAGAAAATTAATCAACACCTTCTGACCAATCACAATCCAGAGTTCATGTAGGACTGGATGTTGTTGTCCTACATATCTGATTGTGTGTAAGATTAGTATCTAGATGTTTGTTTCAGCTGTAACTGGGACAGGATTAATCTGTTGTATTTTATAGTTTTCATCACGTCCTACATTACCGATGCAGCGTTTGAACAGGTGCGCTCTTCTGCTGGACGTCTGAGGCGAAAGTGGACGCGTGAGCACAGTGAAAGCATTAGAGTGGGAACGAAAGCCGAGCAGACAGACGGAAATATCTGACCTACATCTCACAGCGTTCCCTGAAAACTGTGCTGCAGCACCTGTCGCCCAGAAACACGTCCACCGCTCGCCTGTGTATGGGTCAGGTCCAAGCGCTCCCGACATCCATAATCCTCCACATCCATTACAGGATGATCCGTGTTCTCAGGGCCACGGGGAAAAAAGAAAGAAAAGAAAAGAAAAGAAAAGAGCAGGTTTTCAGAGAGAGAGACGGATGAGAATGTGAAATGTAGCTTAATATAATAGACATGAAACAAGAACATAATGAGAGAAGAAGGATAGATAGATAGATAGATAGATAGATAGATAGATAGATAGATAGATAGATAGATAGATGTGTCGTCCTTTAACACATGAAAAGCTGTGGTATTGTTGATTATTTAACTGTAACAGCATGACACACTCGTGATTTATTCCTGGGTGGTAAACAGTAAAGGTTAAACCATACAGTATAATGTTTAAAGAGAGAGAGAGAGAGAGAGAGAGAGAGAGAGTGAGGTGAAAGAGTGGACACACACACACACACAGGGGGAGTTTGCACACCAGGCTGCATTTGCTGAAGGTCATAGCTGAAGAGAAGAAAGAATGAAGCAATCCTGAGAAAGCTCTAAACATATTAAGTTTTAATTATTATGCTGATATTTTGTTTGTTTGTTTGTTTGTTTTGTCTGTAAATTTGCACGTTTCCTTTGATTCATTTTTAAATTAACTATTTACTTTGAAGAAATTCTTTGAATAAATGTGAAAAGACTAATTGAATCCTCACACACACAAACACACACACACACACACATCAATGTCCAGTTTAAGTAAATCGAATCATTTTTAAATCATTCACAGTTACAGAGAAATTGATGTGTTCTATTAAATTCTCCAGATATCTTCTGGACGATTCTGAGGTCAGGCTTCTGATGAAGTGCGAGACTTCAGAGGACAAATGAGAAAGCAGAATTTGCAGACATTTTTAAGGGATTGTTGCTTTTTTTAAAAGAAAAAAAAAGAAATGAAATAATAAAAGCATTCTCTCGTGTTCAGAGTGGATTACATTCCCAAAATGTCTGCAGTCAGAGTGAGAGTGCTGTAAAGAGATTGCTGAGATAAGAAGAGCAGAAACCTTTAATCCAACTCTCTGATGTGTGTGTGTGTGTGTGAGAGAGAGAGAGAGAGAGAGAGAGAGAGAGAGATGGAGGTAACAATGGATTTCTCTGGAAAACAGTGAGTCCCATCTGTTAAAGCTCTTCACAAGCAGTGAATAACTGTTGATTCACACAATTCAACTGTTCTATAAAATTCTGTTCTGTTCAGTGATTGAGCTTCATGAACAACAACCAATCACTGATCAGCATTGTCTCCAACAACCAATCACTGATCAGCATTGTTTCCAATAATCAATCACTGATCAGCATCATTTCCAACAACCAATCACTGATCAGCATTGTTTCCAGCAACCAATCACTGATCAGCATCGTTTCCAATAATCAATCACTGATCAGCATCGTTTCCAACAACCAATCACTGATCAGCATCGTTTCCAGCAACCAATCACTGATCAGCATCGTTTCCAGCAACCAATCACTGATCAGCATCGTTTCCAGCAACCAATCACTGATCAGCATCGTTTCCAACAACTAATCACTGATCAGCATCGTTTCCAGCAACCAATCACTGATCAGCATCGTTTCCAACAACTAATCACTGATCAGCATCGTTTCCAGCAACCAATCACTGATCAGCATCGTTTCCAACAACTAATCACTGATCAGCATCGTTTCCAGCAACCAATCACTGATCAGCATCGTTTCCAACAACTAATCACTGATCAGCATCGTTTCCAGCAACCAATCACTGATCAGCATTGTTCAGCGCATTGTGTACCTGCACTTCTTTGTGCTGCATTTTAAACTCTCTTCTTGATGATATTTACAGCAATAAAAGTGAATTATTCCATCTATAACTGTTGTTTTTTTCCATGTTTGTTTACCAACTGCTTTATTTTATCTGCATTCTTGATAGAAATTATAATTGTTGTAAAAATTAGTACACAATTCATTTGTGGTGTCGTGACCAAAGGCAACCTTTTTCTATCATCAGTGTTATAGTTTATATTTTACTCTATAAAACTCTCTTCTCTTCTGAGTGCCTTCCAATAATCTTCCTTCTTTATGCAACAGACTCTGATATGCAAATGAGCACGATGATGCAATGAATATGCAAATTATGTATAACTCTGACATCATGCGGCAACTTTTAGTAACTTTTGGGCGCGTGCATTAACTACATTCCTCTGAAAAGAGGGAAAAGCAGTTCACAGCTGCCTTAACTGAGGATTCTTCTTCTTCTTATTATTATTATTATTATTATTATTATGATAATGATGATGCAGTAATTTACATTTCCAGCCCTCTATCTGTCTAATCTTGGAACACAGATGATGTTGTTTTATTATTGTTGTTCTCACATGTTTATAATGCGTTATAAAGCACCGCGTCATGCACTCTATAGTTCTGCAGATTTGTGATTTACAGAAGTAATTGTACAGGTAAACTCGTGATGTGTCACTTCTTGGCTCGCGTGCCATTATGGACAGCGCACGTGCGCCACACACACACACACACACACACACACACACGCGGCACAAGCGCGCGCTGTTTACTTGGCTCAGATCTGCACCACACAGACTCACAGGAGCGCGCGGGACTTAGCTCTCTTTGTATGTGTGTGTGTGTGTGTGTGTGTGTGTTTTGTGCCAAACGCACGCCGGCGCGCGCACTTCACCGTCCAGACGTCGTCGGTGTCGTTTCAGGATTTCTGCACGAGAGCTCGAGAAGTCGCTCCGAAACGGGTCGTTGTGTCAATTTTTTTTTTTCTAAGGAGCATGATCACATGAAACGGAGAAATGTCCGTTAAGCACTAGCTGGAGTGCCGGTATGTGAAACACACACACACACACACACACACACACGAACTCGTGGCTCTGTTGACTGCACTCGGTCTTCACCGAGAAGACTCCTGGGTAAACCGGAATAGCCGTGCACGAGACGCAGCAGTGATGGTCGCGCGCCGGCGATGCCGCGGAGGAGAAGTTGTGCACGAAGTGCGCGCGGACTGAGGAGTGCACATGGAAGTCGCCATGTTGTCGTGCAACACCACCGCGATCAAAGACTGGAGCTTCTTCCTGTCTCACATCCTGCCGCTCGTCAACCGCTCGGCCGGGCTCGTGCACCGCGGCGTGGAGGAGGCGGAGGCGGTCACGGTGGCCGTGGTGACCGTAGCGCTCGAGCCCGCCAGCCGCGCGCCCCCGGACTCCAACCACACCGAGCACGTGTACCAGTACTCGTACTCGGAGGGTGATGTGCTCGTGCACGGTGGTCGCGAGCCGCCCGACCGGGAGCCCATTCCGCTGCCCAAAGCCGTGCTGTACCTGCTGATGGCGGCGCTCGTGGTGGTGCTGGTGGCCTACGCCATAGTGGGACATCTGGTCAAAGACCTGCTGCACGAGTTTGTGGGTGAGTCTGTCTGTCTCTCTATCTGTCTCTCTGTCTGTCTCTCTATCTGTCTGTCTCTCCATCTGTCTGTCTCTCTATCTGTCTGTCTCTCTATCTGTCTGTCTGTCTCTCTATCTGTCTGTCTGTCTCTCTATCTGTCTCTCTATCTGTCTGTCTCTCTCTCTATCTGTCTGTCTCTCTATCTGTCTCTCTGTCTGTCTCTCTATCTGTCTCTCTATCTGTCTGTCTGTCTCTCCATCTGTCTCTCTATCTGTCTGTCTGTCTCTCCATCTGTCTGTCTGTCTCTCTATCTGTCTCTCTATCTGTCTGTCTATCTGTCTGTCTGTCTGTCTATCTGTCTGTCTGTCTGTCTATCTGTCTCTCCATCTGTCTGTCTCTCTATCTGTCTCTCCATCTGTCTCTCCATCTGTCTGTCTATTTGTCTGTCTGTCTCTCCATCTGTCTGTCTATTTGTCTGTCTGTCTCTCCATCTGTCTGTCTCTCTATCTGTCTCTCTATCTGTCTGTGTCTCTCTCTCCATCTGTCTATATCTGTCTCGCTGTCTGTCTCTCTTTGTCTGTCTCTCTCTTTATCTGTCTCTATCTCTGTCTGTCTCTCCCTCTCCATCTGTCCGTATCTCTCTATCTGTCTCTCTCTTTATCTGTCTGTCTCACTCACTGTCTACCTATCTCTCTGTCTCTCTGTCTCTCTCTCTCTCTCTCTCCTTCTGTTTCTCTTTGTTTCCCTGTCTGTTTGTCTCACACTCTCTCTGTCTCTTAATTTTTTTTTTTTTCGAAGACAATTTTCATGCTGGGTAACTTTACAATTATGGAATTTCTTCTTCTTCTTCTTCTTCTTCATTATTATTATTATTGTTAGTAGTAGTTTTGTATCAATAATATAATTTCTCTCCTTTTCCTCAGTACATTGCTTCATGTTTTTGATTAAAAAAAAAAAAGCCCTTGTTTTCGTATGTGATTGTTTTGATTTTATAGCACCGCTGATGTGTTGGAAAATAAATACATGATGATGTTTTCAGTATCACAGTAAAATGAATAATTACGATATTTGACGGTATTTTTTGCCGAACTCTGATCAATCTCAGAATCTCAGAGGTTCTAGATGCGCTTTCTATGAGTGATATGATAAATTGTGGCATTGACGTGATCCAGATATATCATACTTGAAATATGCTCCTCCTTTTTGGATTTGCAGCACACACACACACACACACACACACACACAGAGTCCAGCTTTAGTGCTGTGGGAGTTTACTGCAGCCTGCAGCACTTTGTCTTATGGATTGTAAAAAAGAAAAAAGAGAAGAGAGACCACTTGAGTCCTGGACCTTCTGCGTGTTCTGCAGATGATGTATTTCCCTTGTGTAGTTCAGTGTGTGTGTGTGTGTGTGTGAGAGAGAGAGAGAGACACTGCAGCAGTGTGTATCATCTGTGAATTATAGGCACACCTGCGACACACTCACTGGCATCATGACATTAAAACTTGTCGTTTTACCAAGAAACCGCAAAGAAGCGTAAACTCCTCTGCTCTGAAGACGGCGGAAAACTTAAAGTTACAGCTTTACCTCTGACTGTTACAAAGCGCTGACACTGGAGACTCCTTCCATAAATCTTACATAAACATCTCCTTACTTCAAGAAAACTTCACCATATCAACGATTACACACATTTTTTAAAATCAGTTTATCAGTCTGTTTATCGTCTGTGGTACACATCCCTGTGAATGAGCTGTTACTATAGAAACAATGTCAGAGCTGCTGTTATAGACAATTAATCAACACCTTCTGACCAATCAGAATCCAGCACTCAACACTGCAGTGGTATCAGTAGAGTTAAATTCCACATGATGCCTCTGTATAAAATGATCAGCTCAGTAAAGAGATATACGGTAATATTTACTCTAATGCTCTTTTGATGCCTAAGTGATAAAAACACGGTTGTGAAGAAGGTGTGTGTGCTACAGTTAGGATAAACTCCATCCTGTGCCACGCGCCAATCCCGCCTGGAACTCCAGAGGGATTTGGGTTTGGCCGTGTTCCCGGAAAGCAGAGCGGTTAGATAGTGAGGGTCACTAAAACTGACAAGCTTCAACGATGAAAAATGTTCCATCACTTCATCACGTTCAGACTCAGTCAGGATACTGCAGGACTGGCGCTTAAAAAACAACAACAAAACAACAAGCTTATCATGTGGGGAATGACGACGGTACTACATGAATATGTCCGTTAAAAACGAGGCTTGAATAAAAAATGAAGATATAAAGAGATGAAACGGCTACAGCTGAGTCTAATAACAGAAATCATGCTGAAGGTTCTTAACATTTCTGTGCTGAACATTTCAGAAGCAGCCTGACAGTTTCTCAGGTTCTGCTCGAGTGTTAAATGAGTTCAGTGACACCATTAACTTTTTTCAGCCAAATGTACAAGTTATTAATCTTTTACAACTATAACTGCCAGTCAGAAGGTTTTAAACACGTAGAGGATTTTTTAAATATTTTATAACAGTTTGCACTCTGCTGATAAACACAAGTGTTTTATTAAATAGCTCGGTGTTTGTGTTTAAGAACATCTTCATCGTCTGCTTCCAGATTGTAACAGGACTCTTAATGGGTGCGAAACTAGTATTAGGGGGCCAAGCACCTAAGGTGTGTTTCCTCCGCATCCTCCTTCTTCTTCTTCCTCTTCTTCCACATGGGAGTGTATTGCAGCTTACAGAATGCTTTGTTTGCTTTTCATGAAATTTGGCATTGTGTTAGAAGACAGTCTCAGCTACTTATCTGTACACCGCAGTTTTCACCAACAGGTCGAATTTGGACAAACGTTTGCGGTAATATCTCCGCAACGCAACATCATAAAACCTTTAAACATATCACGATGTTCATTTCCGCCATATTGGATTTTTTCATAAACATTTTTTTTGCTTCTTCTCTTAGAAATTCTGTCCAATCGCCACAGATTCCTGAGAACAACCCGAACAAAACTCGTTTCTGATATACAAACCACTCAAACAAATGTGATGGTGAAGTCGCCAAACAGGAAGTGAGGACGTGTCTCAGCAACGCTTTTACATATTTGACACCAAACTGGGCATAAATGACCTAATGTTAACAAACAAGCTTCGAGTTAATTTGCAATGTGGGAAGGTTACTGAAAACAGGAAGTGAGGTCATATCTAAGCAATGGCTTAACATAATGCAATCAAATATAGTATATCACCTTGAGCTGATGGTCACAGTGGCTTCTGGTTTTCCTCCATCGCTGTGTGCTTGAGCCCTTAATTGCTGCTTGCAGCTCTATCAATTATTATTATTATTATTATTATTATTATTATTATTGGTTTTTCTCAGAAATGACTCTCTGGCAGTCCTGGGATTTGAATGTACAACTTTCCGGTCATTAGCACAGAACCCAGACCCGCCTAGCCACCGCTGCCCTCAGATGGTGTTTTGCATTGACCAAGAATGCAAAAATCTCCCATGTGCCAGTGGAGAAGTTCACCACAGAACCACCGACGGAAAAACTGACCAAAGTTCTACAGAATTATCACTTGGTTAATGCAGGTGTTCATTATTTAACTACCAACCGATAATCCATAATAAATAAATACTCATAGTGTATTAATGCGGAAGGTCACGGTTTGTTAGTTAAAGGAAGGTTACATCACAGCGCTGCTGAATTCTGCATTCTGATTGGACAGAAGGTGTAGATTAGTTTTCTATAACTGCAGCTTTATATTAATGCGCTCGTTCTGATACGTTATCGTTTCTATAGTAACAGCTTAAACGTGTGTAATTGTTGATATGGTGAAGGTTCTTGGACTTGTTCGACAACGTTAAACATAACAACTATAAATATGAATATCAATTTGTCATTCTTTTAATTAGAAAAATTGTTGGCAAATTGCTTTAGTATAAGAGGAATTAAACACTGTGGGATGTGCAGTTACGGGAAAATAATCAGTGATGAAATGATTGAAATGATTATTTTCTTATGACAGCATGCCGGTGTTTTATTCCTCTTATACCACAGCAGGCTAATATTAATTAAATAACAACACGTCATATTTTATCCATTTATAATTACATGTAATATTAATTTAAACATTTACATTTACAGCGTTGACAGTTACAAAGCGCTGACACTGGAGACTCCTTCCATAAACGTTAAATAAACATCTCCTTACAGAAAACTTTACTGTATACACTTCTATATGGTTTCTTTGTTAAGTAAAAGTTTTTAATCTGACCAATCAGAATCCAGAATTCAGCAGCTCTGTGGTGTGATGTGACACGTGACGTGATTGATATGGAGTACATTATAACGCTGACTGTTTTCTTCATCAGAGTGGGTGTTTGGACCTCGCTCGGCGAACCGCAGAAGCAAAAGCGACGTGAGCTGCATCACGGCCGGCGGCAGCGAGATGAGCGAACTCCCACGTCTTCTGGAAACAAACTACGTTACCCATAATCACTCTGGCTGCTCGGGCGGCGTGAAGCCTGAAGAGCTGGTGGTGAACATCGATGAACCTTTACACCTCCCTCTCCCGCCGCCGCACACTGGGACCTAGCTGCGTCAGCGTTTTGAGTTTCCGCCATTTTGATTTGATCCCTCGTGATAAAGACGGAGAGGGGGGGTGAGGAAAGGAAATTTGCTGGGAGGAAATAGAGTGTGACGTTACGGGAATCAGCGCTACACACTCGCTACACACTTCAGCTGTGGAATTGGAGTATAAGAACTGCTTAGACGGGAACAATAAATCCTGATTCTGTGAGAACATAGATTTTCAGGAAGGTGTGTGTGTGTGTGTGTGTGTGTGTGTGTGTGCGTGTACCAGGCCGTTGTGATAGTCAACGGATTTTAAAGACGGATTTAAAGACATTTCAGTTTTCCCATTGAGTCTCTGTCTTTTATAACAAGTTTGTTCATTTTAACACACACACACACACACACACACACACACACACACACACACACACACACACACACTGTGACTTGCTGTGATCCTTTCTTTTATGGTGATTTTTGATCTTTCCACCATGTTTTCCAACTTACACTGCACTCTAGAACCCAGAAGTGCACACACACTCATATGATTTGAGTATCAGTGTCTCATTTTAATATAAATAAAATATACAAATATAATAATATAAAATATACAAATATACAAAATATATATAAATGCACAGTAACACACTAATACATTTTCTTACCACAGGACTCACTGGTGGTTCTCATAAATCATTGTGAGTTATAAATCATTCTTTTCATATTTTTTTTCATATATTTTCAAATCCAATCTAAAAAAAATGATTAAAAAAAAGATTTAAAAAGTTTTAAAAAAAATCACCAGACAGAAAGAACGTTACTGATAACCAAACATTCACTATCATCAGTGAAATAATAAAGCAAAAAACATTAGATATATAAATATATAAATAAATAATAATATATAAATATTACACGTTTTGACTTCTGCTAGTCGTGATAATGTTGAGTGATTTTTATTTTTTTGTCTATTTACTCTCTTTAATAAGGGCTATGTTTCTCAGCTGTGTGTGTGAGTGTGTGTGTGTGTGTGTGTGTAGTAATGAAAGTTCCAGTTTTGAGATTTTAAAGTTTAAAAGTGTCTGAATAAACACTAATCAAGTCACGAACAAGGGTCTGGTTTTTAATTAAGGTAAGTGGCACCTCAGGACGCGAGCGAAACTCTGACTGTCGGGAAAAAAGTAAAATGACGCCGCGTCCTAATCAAGCCGTTTTCTTCAATCATGTATTTTTCCACTTTACATTTTCCTGAACTTTCTCCACTTCTTTCCTGTAAGAGAATTAAATTAAGCGTTTTATTATGCTCAGGAAATGAGCAACATGAGTCTCAGCGGGAATTTAATTACAAAACCTACAAAATGTTCTCTTTCACCTCAGATGTATTTGATTAGCCGAGACATTTATGATCTGAATTTTGCTTCTTTACTTCGCCGACTGCCAAAGCAGTGCACTTTATAGCGAAGAGGGTGTGGTTTTAGACACGGGTTAAACACCACGCCATGTGCGAGAGTGTTTCTGTTTCACTTCTTCGCCTTGGATTTAACAGGAAATTTAATCATATTTCATTTTCACTTCGTGTATTTAAACGTCTTGTAGCACAGAGGTAAATCTGTAATATACAACTGAAGCTGAAACACAAGACGGGGACAGAAAAGTAAAATTAGGAAGTAGAACATTAACTAGTCTCCTGAGTAACTAATTAAAAAAGGTTCAGGGTAATTATAAGGCTGTAGATGTTTAATTTACTGTCTTTTAAGATTTAACAGACTTTCATGAACAGTATACTTCATACTACATTTCATACAGATGAACAGAGTGCTATGTGGAGGTTGAGTGGAAGAATCTGAAATTTAAAAATGTACAATTCAAAATAAGGTTTTTTTGGTGATGTGTGGAATAAACTACAGATCACGTTTACTGGCAGCGTTGCCAGGGTGGTGATTTTTACACCATACTGAGCTGTTTTTGGGTAGTTTTGGCCACTAAGATCATGTTTTAGAGCAAATAATCAGAATGAAATCTAATCGATTTTCAAAATCTAAGGCTGTGACAAACAAAGGGAAAGCGTCAGTGCAGAAAGTGTATCTACAGTGTGCACAGTGCAAGGCTGAGAAAGAGAAAATAGGATTATGGTGTGGATAATAGCTGCATCAGGCAACGATAAAAAGGCGTACTGGAGATATTGTAAATCAGAAATGCGTGAACTTCTTTTCACCCTGACTAAAAAAAACTAATAAAACCTGTTTCCCTTTTTCACTGCTTGAATCTTTTGGGCTCATTTCAGGTCATTTTGGTGAGTTATTGAGATGTAGTTGGGATGGGAATTTTGCTGAAACCTGGCAACCCTGTCGATAAAGCTGTAATCCACACATCACTCCGCTGATCCATCATTCTTACATTCTCCTGTAATAGACTACACTTTTCTACACTTTTCCATTATTTCTCTTTTCTCCTTTCCTTCTCCATCTGTTCAACAATAAACCTCAGCTGATTTGACAAACATCTTTAATTTCCCCCAGCTCTCTGTTTGGGATTGATTTTTCACTAAAGCATTTTAAAGGTGTGTTACATTAACCAGGTTTTAAAGGATATAAGATTAGGTGTTGTAAATACGCTCGTTATTGGAGACACGGCCGCTCGGACGCTTCGTGAGGAAACAAGGACACGGTGTCATTGTGAGGAACCGTCCTGGCTGTAGGCTGATCGTTACTCATCACACTGTACAAAATCAATTCTCGTCTGAATTCTGTAACAGACCGTGTGATTGCATGTGTTCTGCATGTCAGATTATACGATGAAGATTCTCTAACGATAGATCTGTGCTTAAAGACAATGACTATGATCCAGAAATCAGCTTCTCAGGGAATCAGAAAACAGAAACGCTTTTCAAAGTGAGCTTCAGGTAAAACTATTTTTCTGTCCAGTAGCACGTTTCGTTTACGTTTCATCCATCGCAGCTACGCTACCATATTTGTAGCTGTCCTGTGAGTATACCGTCCTCCTATTGGTGGATTTTAGAAAAGCGACATAGCAGCGAGATTTTAATTAAAAATAATAATTCTCACCCTGCCAGAACTTTGTCGTCAGCTGGTTTTGGTTGCAGTGACATTAAGCTGCTCACATTATCCGTGAGTTCTAAGAGCGACGATCTCAACTCACGATCAAACGATGGTTTTATATGATGTATGATTTGTTTTTCCGTGAAAGCAAAATCAGGCTGAAAATCGTATACAGCGTAAACCTGGCTTCAGCCTACTATGACCAAGATTTCAATGTTAACAAACGAAACATGCTACTTGAGTACGAGCTCCCCCTAGTGGCAGCCTGATCATCGTGAATGAGCGAGTTAAGGAGGGTACTTTTTTTTTTTTTACGTTATTTTTTTTATTTTTAGTAATGTTTGAATTGTTGCATCTTTCATAACCATCAATCTTCCTTTAATCCGAATATAAACACTCCTTCCCTCACCACCCTTTTTTTCTTTCTCTTGAAGTTAATAAGACAAAAAAAAATTATTTTTTTTTGTTACCTAAAAACCAGAAGGTGTAAAAATTACATGTATGTAAAGTTACAGCTTTACCTCTGACTGTTACAAAGCGCTGACACTGGAGACTCCTTCCATAAATGTTTGTATAAATGACTCCTTAGAGAAAAACTAATGAACACTTTCTGACCAATCAGCATGTACAAGACAGCTGTAATGCATGACAGGATGCATGTGTGTGTGTGTGTGTGTGTGTGTGTGTGTGTGAAACTCTCATTAACACACACCTGTCTCTGGAGAGAAGGATTCATTCTGTAGTGTGACATTGAGAATACTCAATTATGTCTGTTTACCTAATAGAATTGAGGAAGTGTTTTTAACACACACGCACACACACACACACACGCACACACACGCACACACTCGCACACACACACACACACACACACATACACAGTGGGATAATGTACCGCTGTCTTTTCGGGGTTTCAGTTCAATCCAACTTAAACGAGCTCACAGTAATCCTGCATTAACATCTCGGACCTCACACTCGTCCTGTCCACCTGCTTTAATGTGTTTAGTCAGTTCAATTTACACTTAAAGACACATCAGGGCAAAGTGTCACCTTCCTGCTTCCTGATTGTTGTCATAGAAACAATCCTCACAGGAAGTGGATTGGTTGTCCTTAAAAAAAAAAAAAAGTTAAACAACTAAAAAAAACTAGGACATGCTTTCCTCCTGTGTGTGTCTGGACGAGTGAAAAATGTGTCACGAGAGATTGTCTCAGTCCACAGATTCCTTTTACTAGGTCAAGAGTGTATCATCATTCGCACACACACACACACACACACACACACACACACACACACACACACAAACAGAGAGAGAGAGAGAGAGAAAGTAGGCCAGAGAGTTTTAGGTGTTAGAATGTGTTCATACCTGTGTGTATTTGATTACAACAAGGTCCAGTGCAATCCAGGTAAAGTCCTGGCCAGGGTTTTACTTTGGGACACACACACACAAACACACACACACTCAAACAAATTATAATCTGTTATGTTTTACTTGGATTATTTGCTCAGTATTTCCACATGGCATGGTGATGTCTATAAAATAAAACCATTCCTATTCCCTTTATGGCTCGTTTGCTTGTTAAGATGAACTTTCGGCTATCGAGAGACTTGAGTTTGTCTTATTTTGTCTAGTGGAAATGGTCAGGAGTGTGTGATGTGTGATTCAGAAATACTGAGGATTCAGAATTTACTCTGAGCTTCACTTAGGATTCTTTAAAAACTTTAAAATGGCCGTCGCTAGCAGTTTATACTGATGTGGGCATGGCAGTGCTGTAAACATTTATCATGTGCATGTAAGTCAAAAGAACAGGAGAAAGTGTTACATTCACAGGAGTCGCAGTGGCTGAGATGGAAGCCAACGCTGCCCCCTGTGGACCAAACACTGTAAGTACCCTGACCTTGAACATGAAAACACAAAGTCAGCTCTCACTGACCGAGTTATTAACCCAGAACAGGTCTAACTTCAAATACCTAGTATAAATAATGTCGAATTTATCCATTTAGAGTTACACGATATGTTGTGGAACATCTACAGGTTAGTTCCTGTTCTCGCTTATATTATAGCAGCTATAAACAGTCGTTCCTTCACCAGCCTCTCTTTATTCTCTCTCTGAAAGTTAATGAGACACACAGCTTGTCGTTTGTTTTATTTATTCATTTATTTTATTACTGAGAAACTGGAAACTCCTCTGTCCTGAAAAATTCAGGTCTTCTACGATTATTACTTGCAAATTTAAATTCAAC
Source organism: Pangasianodon hypophthalmus (assembly GCF_027358585.1). NCBI lineage: Eukaryota > Metazoa > Chordata > Actinopteri > Siluriformes > Pangasiidae > Pangasianodon > Pangasianodon hypophthalmus. Next base: position 24,012,301 of record NC_069725.1, on the reverse strand, counting down.
TGAATGTAGTTAGACTTTTTGTTAATGCATATGCCACTGCTTGAAAATGTTGATCATTTATTGCGGTTTCATTTGTGGATATATCTTTTGGCAAAGATTTTATTTAGCAAAATCAGACACAGAAGAATGAAGTAAATAAAAAGAACTGAATCAGGATTTTGGTTTGAAGTTTAGTGAGTGAGTTCCCGAAGACAAAAAAAAAATTAAAAGTTAAAATTTATGAACTGAGCAGAAACAGTAAGAGCACACGACTATGAACAAATCTGCTGTTAACATTAAAGCTAACTTATGTCTTTTTTTTTTTTTTTTTTACATCATACAGATTAAAATTTTTAATTATGACCAATTAAAGATACTGTACGTGCTTAACGAGCCCCTTAACGACTTCAACTTCTATTTCTTACACAATATAAATGATTTTAAAAGCTCTTGTATAAAGTACAACCTTAAAACCTTAAAATCTAACCTTTAAATTAAGATTTACTCTATCAGATGAAGTCATTAAAAAATACATATCACAATTAATCTCTACCAGAAAAAGTTTTTTTTTCCCCATTAACATTTATTTATGCAAATCCAGCTAAGTGTAAATAAATGTGGGTAAATTTCTATACGCTTTGGATCACAGAATGAAAAGGTTTATTTTACTGTGTCTCCTAGAGAAAGAATTACAGAAGAGATTGTTATGAAAATCTTTTCTTTATTTCATTAAGGAAACAATATTTTATGCCATTTTTCTCCTCAGGAGAGAAATCCATGTTGCAGCACTTTTAAAGAAAAGTCACAGACTTTCCGTGAACTTTACACATGCAGCTTTTAGACATTAGATTTCCCACGTGTACTGTATCTTTTTATTTTCACATTTCACATGAGATTTTTCCATGAGAGTGGGTGGAATTATTTTTCCCGTGGACTGGTTATGTGGCGTTTAATAATGTTCCTTTTAATAATAAGCTTTATTAATGTGTTAGTCGCAGCAGTCAGTATTTTACGTTATGTTCGTACATGTGCTGTGGTTCTGATTAAAGTCAGCTATATTGGATTTTTTTTGGGAAATTGGGACAGCAGCATTTATTTTCTGCCCTGAAAGTGTCTCAAATGACCAGTCAAGCCATTAAAATAGTTTCCAGCTTCATTTAAAGATACTAGAAAGATTTTTTTCCTCCACAGGTAGAGAGTGAACACTGAGGATTTCAGAAATCTACCATTTTATTTTATTTATAGCAAGAAATCTTCAGGTGGAAATTCAAAAACCAAGTATCAAGTGCATAAAGCAGACTGCATGGCCGCAAAAAAAATTAAATTATGATGTAACAAATATTTATTTATAGTTTTGTGCATCGCTGAATAAATTCCCAACTGTGAGCTGCAAGTGCAAGTGCTGTAAGGTGTTCAGTCTGACCTACAGAAATAAAGCGAGTGGGAAACACTGCCAATGCTCCTTCATAGCCTTTTTGTGTTTAGATGTAAGTAGATTAAACCGTAATGATGAATTATTTTCGGTGTGACTTCAGCGTCCCGTGTTTAACACTCCAGTCTCTCGTGCAGGTCGCTGAGCCTGAAACAGGAAACAGGAAATGCTTTAGTTACAATCTGAACTCATCTCTTGACAGACGACTTACTGAATAAAACCTCTGTTTGGGGATAAAATAAAATATTTATTCTTTTTTATTATTATTATTATTTCAAGCTGGGGGAATGCTGTAATCCATGTACGTCCTTCAGAGGCTCGTTCTGAAAATTATTCAGTTTATTAAAGACAGAAGCAAGAAATTAGGATTACACCATTTAAATAAAATAATTTTTAAAAAAAGGAGGCCCTGCTTTCTTCAGTGGCACATGGACAGACCCAAACGATTAAATAACAGAAAGTACGCAAGTAAGTTTTAAAACAAAGTACTTTACATAGTATAGTATATTGTATAATAAATATTATATACTTATAATAGTGCATGCTAGTAATGAATTACATGGTTTAGTATATAAATGTAAATAAGTAAATGAGTATATTACAGTATAATTACAGTATAAATCTATATAAACGTAACATAGTACACACAAAAAGTAAAAAGCAGAAAGGAACCATAGAAGAAAAAATAAGCTTCTTTACTTCACTTCTGAAATCTGCATTCATAAATCATAAATCATAAATGGAGATCTGGATTATGTTTCTATCACAAATGGAGATGTATAACATCGTTCTCCTTTATTTAGGATATCTCTAACCCCAGTGGCATCCAGACACGATGCTCAGGCATCATCACAGACACGTGATATTTACTTCTAGATCAGAATTAGATGTACAGATGATTGCTCTCGGTTCCTCTCCTACTCAGTGCTCAGTTTAAAGCTCACCTCCGAGTGCAGCAGAAGAGGCAGGGAGAGGATCGGTCCTCCACACGGTAACAGCCCGAGTTCGGATGATCTTTACACTCGGATATAAAGGCCTGGAGCTCAGACACGGGATTTCCGTCCAACTGCTGCTGCTGGAAATGAAAAAAATATCCCATCTCATCACAAGAGTCGACTTCCAGATGGTTTTAGTAAAAGATCAGCTACGTTCCAGGCGTACGTTAAACACGGAAATGTGTAGCATCGATTATAAACCATACATCAAGACTAGATTAAAAAAAAAAAAGCACTGTACAGGTCATCTGCAGCCAATCACTAACTCCGACATCAACAACAAAGGCTACTTTAATCATCTTTATCTCAATCTAATATCTAATAACCTTATTGTAGTCTTAATTCACATGAAGATAGCTAGCGTGAGAGACTTACTTCATGTTTGTTCAGTGACTTCTGTTAAAACCGAAGTCATTTTCCAAACTCAAATGGACTGCGTTTTAAAATAAAAGTGATGATTTTATTTTGAAAGTATTTAATTTCTAACCTCTTAGCAGTAAGGCAGAAATATATTCTAGCTATTTTACAACAAAACATTATGATTTCATCAGGAAATAAATATCATACAGTGCTTTATAATAACGCAAATGGCATGTAATGTGTAAGACATTTTACTCAACAGAGTACGGTTGAGTTTTAAGGTTTCTAGCTGGTGCTCTGCTCATCCTCAAGGGAAGAAAAGTCTTTCATTCGCTGCAGACAGCAACGTATTTTATAATTTCTGAAAAAATTCCCTGAGTGTTTAAAAAGCTGGACTGGATTTAAACGCTGGTTCAAACCGAAGCACATCTTCAATATAAACTCCAAACCCCTCAGATGTGCTGGTGGGTTTTTATTTCTCCTCCTTTTCCACCACTCTGCTCCCTAGCACACGCCCGCGTGCGACTCTCAGTGACCTTCCCCGGGGCAGTCTGTTACCTTGATGGTCTCGTAGGTGTCGGTGATTAGGGTGATGAAGAGGCTGAGCACCATGTAGATGAAGAGCGAGACGAAGGTGTACAGGTAACCACGACTGAACAGCCACACCAGGTAACTCTTCTGCTGCATGTTCTTAAAGGTGGCGAACATGTCGTCTCCGTTAATCAGGGAGAACAGACACTCGGACACCGTGTTCAGGGTACGGAACTGCAAGACAGTGGTTTGAATCATTATGAAAAATAAGAGACGCACATGAATATTATGTGTCTGCTATGATAGATTTAAGACTGCATTTCCCACAAACACTTTTGCTCTCAGGTCTCCATCAGTGAACAGTTTGATCATTTCAACAAAACAGACTTCATGTGAAAACTATAATGAATTTCCTGGTTACACAACTGCACTATTTGTCCCTGTAGTACACAGTTATAGAGGGAATGATTTATAATCGCACTATCGGGTGTCACACAGATGAGGATGGGTCCCTTTTGAGTCTGGTTCCTCTCAAGGTTTCTTCCTCATGATGTCTCAGGGAGTTTTTCCTCACCACCGTCACCTCTGGCTCACTCATTAGGGATAAATTCATACATTTAAAATTTATATCCTGAATGTATTTATTTCTGTAAAGCTGCTTTGTGACAATGTCCGTTGTTAAAAGCGCTATACAAATAAAATTCTACTGAATATTATTGAATGCAAACTAATGGTTTAGCTTCAGACTGTAGGAGTGTGTAACTTTCCGTGCCACTTTCACATTACAGGCTTCGTTCACAGTTCAGATCGAATCTGTGCATCTTTACGGTACTGTAAGTGAACACACACACACACACACGTCCTCCAAACCACCCTGCATTGTTATCAGTTTTGTGCGTCACAAGCATGAGATAATCCATCGCAGCAGAAGAACATATGAATGCACTGGCAGCGCAGTGGAGTCTTCTGCCTCGGTGAATTTCGCATTAAGACTCTTTATTTTGCTTTGCAGTTGGAGCTATCTTCATGTGTGGCCATTTCTTAGGCAATTTTTTTTGAACGTGACTCAGCTTCAGTAGCTTCCTTACAATGTGGCTTGAATAAATTCATTTCCACAAATAAATCAATCGAATAGCAATCCAATTTCCCCTTCCTCCCACTGAATACAGACACTGATGCCACTGTTGCTGTCCTCAGCTGGATAACAACGTTCTCAATCACTTTTCAAATCAGAATTGAATATCTAGATTGGATAAGCCCGCACATTTATCTCTACACAGTCCTCAAAAAATGTCACAATAAGCCAGAAAATCCTTTTGTTGCGTCACTTTAACCTGCTAACTGACCAAGACGCTCGGTGATGTTTGTCCATCTTAAAAGTACTCGCCTTCTCGTGGTAGGGTCCGAGTACGATCCAGCCGCAGAAGCAGTAGCCGAGGTAGATCATGGCGGCGCAGCAGCAGAAACGGATCACGTTGGGGAACGCCGCTCTCAGGGTGATGATCAGGATCTGAGGGAGAAAAACTGGGCTGAGTTTCCACAAAAAAACATCACCGCAGTGGCTACAGTTTTACACTTTATCTTGGCCTGGTTTCCAGAAAAAAAGCGTCGTACTCTGGAGCTCCAGAGAGACTTACGTTGTATTTCTTGAAGTAGCCCATGTAGCGCAGCACGCCGATCCACACGAGCATGGTGCCGGTGCCCAGGAGGATGCTGCAGATGTCATAACTCGTAAAAGCCTGCCAGGTCAGTATTTTGCAATCGAGATATTTTAGCGTAAGTTATTTGACGCAACACAATTCCATCTGCAGACATGTGTGTGTGTGTGTGTGTGTGTGTGTGAGACTCGTATCGTACCTTGAGCTGGATGGCGATTTTGAGCAGCGAGCCGGTGATGGTGAGGACGTCGCTAATGATGATGAGGATGTACCAGCCGTTAATAAACTCCATCCGGTCAGACCAACACACTCGCTTCCCATAATGCTTCAGGAAGAAGCTGGTGTACTCCTGCAAGCAGGAAATCACACACACACACACACACACACACACAGAGACAGAGAGAGAGAGGAACCCTTAACCAGTGTCTTTAAAATATTTAACTAGGAAAAGCAGTAAAAGGTTCAGCTGTGTAAAATATTTAACCTGTGTAGTGTGTGTGTGTGTGTGTGTGTGTGTGTGTGTGTGTGTGTGTGTGTGTGTGTGTGTGTTTATAGATCATCTTGAATATAATCTGCAGAATTGAACTCTAAATCCTAACTCAAGACTCTACAGATTTCACTCATGTCAATTTTTTTATTTATTTTTTTCTATAAACTGTATTTAGAACACGTCGCTCTTACACACTAATAATAAAAAGGAAATAAATGATCAGGAACTTAGTGATAGTGTGTTAAGCATGACAAAGTTCTTCAGTTGCGTCACGTCATGTAGCAATAAAAAGCTTATTTCATGCTGTACGAGTCACACTAAGTGTCATTCTGACATGGAAAATTCTTCTATCATCACACTTAATCATCATATATTTAAAACTGACTTTCTCCAAATAATTTTATTCATTATTCAGAATCAAACAGCTCAGTTTAGAGATCTCAGCCTGCACGCTGAAGGAGGATGTTACTGAGGAATTTCCCCGAATGTGAGCTTTTATGCTACACAATGACATTAAATAAACAAAACCAAAAACTCACAACAGCACATGGTATTTACTTAAATATATAATAAATACTCATTCTGTTAGACTTCCATTTCCATTAGAAAATTATTCCTTTAAAATATAGATTTTGATTCCAATATTATCAAGAATGTTTTGTTTTTTAATATGTATGCAAATTTATGAATAAGTTATTGACAGAAGCCTCATTTGCATCAATAAACGAAAAAAAACTACGCAAAATCTCAAAAGCGTACTTACGGTAAATAATTCAGGATGAAGGGGTTTCGCAAAAATAATCAAATCAATCTAATTTACAAAATGTTTATCCCAAACATTAAATCAGTAAAAAATATGTTCGGTGTAGGATGTAATAAGAGTCTCACTCTAAAACTGTGAATAAATTACTGAATATTTCGGTAGTTTATAGTAAACGATACATAAATCACACATCCGTCTCCAAATCAGCGAGTACGGATAACTCTGCTCTCTAGGCTCCGCCCCTTAACGTTTCTGATGTGGAGTTGTGAAGTTTATAAAAAAAAAAAAAACTGATTCTTCTATGAGAAGTAAATACAGATATTGATATATTGATAAATACGGCTTACTCACAAGCTGCAGCTGAACTCCGGTGCTCACGGAGCGCGTGCAGAGGACCAGAGACGCCAGACACGTGAGAATGATCACCACGTCGAACAGCACCGTGTAGTAGATGTTCTTAGGAGCTGGTGGAAGAAGGAACAGAGAGGAAGAAGAGTAATAAAGATCCTCTCTCGTCCGGTCTAACACGGATTAGTGTGTTCAGTGTCACTGCCACCCCAAAGTCGAGTATTCTCCTCTAACATCACATCCCAAAGTGTTTTATTCCTCTTACACCTCAGCAACTTACCGACTTACTCAACACTTTAATAAATCAGTGATAATGACCGAGAAACCGCAAAGAAGCGTAAACGCCTCTGTTACAGCTTTACCTCAAAGAACTGACACTGGAGACTCCTTCCATAAACGATAAACACACACATTTCTCCTTACAGAAAACGTCACCACGTCACCTTTTTTTTTTTTTAAATGTGTTTATCATCAGTGGAGCGTCCGCCGTACACAGAGCTGTTACTATAGAAACCATGATTTATTAGAATGAGTGCATTAAAGGTGCAAAAGTTGGAAAAATACGTAGAACGTGATTAAAAAAATAACAGTTTAAAGCCATGGCTTTAAAGCACAAGTGTATGATGTGGCTGAGAAAGCTCCGCCCCCATTTCAGTGAATGAATAATAATAATAATAATCTTTATATAACCAGGTAAGTCAATTGAGAACCGGGTCTCATTTACAATGACGACCTGGCATGAAATCAACGATAATTCTCACTCTGCGCTTTCGAAAAAAAATGTTGAGAAAGAAATTTTTGCAAGTTTTTTGTGCTATAACTTTCCAAATGCACGTGAAAGTGATGTCATGACATTCGTTGCTAATAATAATAATAATCATAATAATAATAATAATAATAATAACAACAACTCGTGTTAGCATGCTAATTCTAGTTGAACTGCTGTAGGTTCTGGGGGCGGAGCTTCGTGTACCTGCAGCAGGCTCAAGGAGTAAAAAAAAAACAAAGTTGTTTAAATCTTACTCAGCTCCACCTACGCAACTGTTAGCGAGCTACTCTTGCCAAATTTTGACTAATTTTCCCCAATGCAGTGTCAGATCTAAACCTGTGACATGCAGCTGCTGTTATTAAACAATTTTAAGGCAAAGGTTGATTTGTAGAGATGTGGAACACACTGCGGAACGTGTGAGTGTGCATGGGCGGTGTTTAGGAAAAAGTTATGACCTGTGAACAGTGGAATCATGGGATACGACACTCACACGCTCCCGTGACTTTCCAGTCTCGGCACTCGTTGATGTCCACTTCGTTGTCCAGGTCCACTCTGATCCGGCCGCTGTGGGCGCGGTTGTCGAAGGTGATCTGTATGTGTGGAGAAGGAGAAGCGTGATGACAAGATGAAGAAGAAGAAGAAGAAGAAAAAGAGGAGCTTTAAAGCATTTCTGTTCGGATTATAATCAGGAAGGAATATTAGGAAACAGAATGAGGAAGTGTTCGGTGTATTTATAGTGACGGAATTTTCACATTCATTGTCTTTCCTACAAATAGACCAGAAAAAAAGAGGAAGTATGAAGAGGTACGGAGGAGTGCGAGTTAGTTTGTGGGTTTAATGGAAATAAAAGCAACAGAGAGAATGTGTGGAGGGAAAAGCTGAGGAGTCACGTGGACGCACCATGATGCTGAAGTCGTAGCAGTCAGGAAGCTCGTGGTGCTGCACCGTCTGCAGGTTAATGGCCTTCAGAGTGAAGTACACGTTCACCTCCAGCAACCTGAAACACCCAAAAACAGAAATAAACAGACGAGGAGAAAAACATGTAAACATCACCACGACATTTAAAATAAAGGTTTAAATCATAATTCGACATTATGGTTCAGAAGATATGAACCATGATGAGATAAGAGCAACTAAAGTTTTTATGTTCTACTGAAATAGCTAAATTCCAGCCACAAAATAAACAGCTACATTTGGCTGATAGCTAGCTAATGATCGCTAGCATGCTAAGGTTAGCATAGCCTAACTAGCCAAAATGTTAGCTAAATAGTTAACTAGAGCATCAAGTGTAGAAAACTCACTACATGAGTAGAACATGAAAATGTTTTTGTTTGTTCGACCAAAGTGTCTGCTTTTTTTTAAAAATCCTGGATGCTTCACCTTTGGCCTGATTTCATAAAATTTAAAACAAAAATTTTGAATGATATGTTTTCAAAGGCAGATTTTACACCTAGCAAGTTCAAAACAAATCAAAATACATTGGCAAAAATGTGAATTTTTCCAGAAAAAAAAAAGAATTTTATTTAATGTGATGTGTTTATAATTTAAATATATTCAATGTTAATGCTTCTGTCAGCTTCTAAGCTTCATAGCTGTCCAGGATTATTATTATTATTATTATTATAATTATTATTATTATTATAAACCCAGTTACCGTTTGAACTGCAGCGTGAAGTTGGACAGGTGTGTGTCTTCCGCAGTGGATAACGCCTGGGCAGGATAAATCTCGAGGCACTCTGGGAATGAAACGAGCAAAATTCTCAAAATTCGGACGTCAAAAATCGTAAATATAAATGCTAAAGTTGAGGCGATGAGCTGATGCAGGAAACACAGGAAATGACTCGACTTAAATAACGTAATGTTGGAAAAACTCCTGTTCTGCATGAGTCACATGAAATAGTGATCGTGATTCATGTTAGGAACAACACACTCCATGTAACGCTGTCACTGGAAAGTAATCAGCGACACGGTGATGTGATGAAGCGGTGTCACTGTCACCTCCCTGAAGCTGATTATTTTCCAATAACAGCACATCCCGAGTGTTTTATTCCTCTTACACCACAGCAACTTACTAACCATAACAATGACTACAACTTTTTTTATTTATTTTTTAAATTAAAGTACAGATAGTACCTTTTATCCGTTTATAGTTACATTTAACGTTGTGGAACATCTGAAAAGAAAGCTATAAACAGTTTTTCTCTTAGAAAAAAAACACTGCTTGTTATTTTTGTACCCCGAGGAGCCGCAAAAGAAGCGTAAACTCCTCTGTCCTGAAGATGTCGGAAAAGTTACAGCTTTGCCTCTGAATGTTACGAAGTGCTGACACTGGAGACTCCTTCCATACATGTTACATAAACATCTCCTTTTTCAAAAGTCAACAAACTGCTACAATTTGTCAGTAACTCTCAAACTCTCAGCTCTTATTTTACTTTCCTCCTGACGTGCATGTACAGAGCATCACAGAAAAACTTTGCTACATAACGTTTCACAGGCAAACGCAAAACTATTCATTAATTAATTGTAATTTGATTCAGTTAGGACCTAGAGTCGGTAGGTCGCACTGATTCAGGGTCAAAACCTAAATACGCAGTTTACGCTAAAAGTTTACATTAAAAGTACTTGAAAGACGAAAGCTTTTGTAAAGCTGTACAGTTGTTATAAGGTTTCCTTCCTTATTTCACATTAAATACTTCAGATGACACAGATCTGATACCCAGGATCAAGATCAGGTCCAATCAAGATCAAAATTAGTGGATCAGATATCGAAGAAAAACAGAATGAATCTAATCTGATCCTGTAACAAAAGGAAAAGACTGGAACTTTTTTCCCCCAGAACTGGAAATGTTTACACGTAAAAGGGACATGACTGTATTTATTTGTTAGGATTTGTTTTTGTTATATTTATACTTTCTTGTATTTTACAGTGTGATTTTTGTGTTAAAGTTGTGGTTTTGTGCAAGCCGTGTTTTAGCGATGTATGCTTCAGGTTTAAAAAATCATTTTAAAGTTTTGTAGTAAGAAAAAAAAACTATCGGATAGGTTTCGCTATCGGCTGATACTCAGAAAAGAAAGAGTGTTATCTACTGAATACTATAAGCTTAATGTAGCGAACAGTTCAGAGGAGCTACCAGCTTAGCATGATGCGACACACACACTGCTTTAGCGTTACCTTCCTCCACCTTGGCGTCGATCTCGAAGGTCTCGTTGCCCGGGGAGATGCTGCCGTTGTGGTAGAACTGCTGGCAGATGAGTAGAGGAGTGTAGAGATGATCGTTCTTCTCGTATGCGTGGTTCCCCACCGTAATGTTCTGTAAACTCAGGAACTACCACAAGAACGTGATGAGCGTTAGAGATCACCTACACCATGAGTGAAAACTGTAGAACGAAAGGCGCCATTTTGTCCAGCGTTTATAATAAAAGTGTAGATTATATCACAATTCTCGAAGGCATTTCTACGATACTCGATACGCATCACGATATAAAGGTTTGCTCACATAATACAATACAGCAGTGTTTCATTCAGTATACATCTATAAATCTAAAAAAAAAAAAAGATATTTTAATGCTTAAAAATGCCTTCTTTGATAACAAAGGATGTGTAAAAATGTTAACATTTCACAATTTTAAAGAACAAGTACAAAACTTCAACATAAAACTGCAGCTCTTGAACCTGATTGGAACGTTTCGACGTCAGCGTCATGGAAAATGTCCGTGCATGTGACCTACACACCACGATCCGCCCTGTTGGATTAAAAACCTGATAAACTGTGTTCCCACGCTGGCTCTCATACAACATTTTAGCCAAAGTGACAACTAATAAATCAAACTGATACGATCTCGGTGCTCCGCCTCACTCCAGCGAGCTCAGGGTGTGAAACAGAGCAGATACCTGGCCGAGGTCACGCATGCCACATGCTGCCGAACCCTCAGGTGCACACAGTTCCCTTTAAAAACACGCCGAGTCGCTTTTCCTGCCCCACATTTCCTCAAAAACCAACAGACACCAACCACACACCAGCCGCTCATTTACTACTGAACTGGCAGAATGATAGGATCATTTCACACAAATTAACTACGAAATATCAACAGAAAAGCCAAAAAGATGTATAAAAAAGATCTCAGAAAAGTAAATGTTGTGACAATTTATCACAGTATTCATATTACTTCATCATATCATCAACCCCAGACCTACTGTATAGTTTTAATCATTTTAAATGATCATGAGAACAGTATAGATATTTCACTATTGGTCTTTATTAAAAATGCTTCATATACAAATACAAGAATATAACTAGATAAATAATTTAATTGATTAAAAGTGTAGTTATTTTTTTCAATTAACAATCCATGGTGAAAAAAGCTGAACAAACCTTCCTTAAAGTAAAATTTATGGGTTTTTTCGTTTTTAGCTCACAGCGAGCACTCGAGTTAATCAACACGTCCTATTTCAGCGAGACTAAACCCCAGCGTCTGGAGTTGTTCATGTCCTTCGCAGGAACAGATTTGCCTTTGTTCATCACCAGGAAACACTCTCAACCCCAAATTCATGGGAGGATTTCGCACTGTGGTGGATCAACTCCAAACCGATAAAAATCAGACAGATCTGGATCTGAGTGAGCGTTAAAAAAACCCAACCAAACAAAAATACCGAAAAAAAAAAACAAACCCAAACGTGGGAGTGATTAAAAACTGAGACTCACTGTGAGCAGTGAAATTATTCATTTAATAAAATTACAACATTACTGTTGGCTTGGTGATGCTGAAAATTTTTTACATTCCCATGAAACTGAGAAAAAGTGACAGTAATTTGTAATGTGTGTATGTTTGTTTTAGTGTAAACAAAAAGAGACAAAAAAAAATAATAATTTGACATCATCATCATCAGCTCTGCTTGCTTGGAAATAAATCTGACCATGTGTAATGAGAAAACGAGTGTAACGAGTAAAGTGCATTTATTATTAGAGTATTAATTTGATTATTATTATTACTACTAGAGTATTTATTTGTGTGTGTGTGTGTGTGTGTGTGTGTGTTCACCTGCTGTACGATGTAGGACAGGTGTGTGTAGACCTCGTGTTGAGTGTACACGGCGTAGGCTTTAGCGGTTTGATCGGCGTAGTCCTTCAGGAACAGGTGCTTGAAGGTCATCAGGTTCTCCTCCTTAAATGTCACCACCATCTGATTGCTCAGGCCAAACGACACCAGCTGAGGAGAGAGAGAGAATTTCAGCTATATAACACTACACTAACAGAAATAAGGACTTCCTGAAGTGAGCAGAGGCAGAATTGTGCTCTCTTTTTGTTTTAAATAACGTGACTTTGAGCTTCACAGAAATTAGCTACGTCCCAAATTGATGTCTAGCTTTGGCTGCTACGTGTCAATGTCAAGAAACGTGGATGATGTGTGGTTGATGATACGTGATGTGAATGTACAGTGACGAATGACATTAAAGCAACAGTTTAGCCAAGAAAAAAAGAAATGTAGCTAAGTGAAATGTAGCTAACACACAATTAACCTCCAAGCAACAATGCTAAACTACGCAAACTCTGAAGAACGATGATGTAAAACAGCAGGGAGAGTCTGTTTGATAGCCTGTTTACACACTGAAGTTAAGCTCATCCACATCACATCCATGTTTAGGGGGCGGGGCCTCAGGGGACAGAGCAACACCGAAGGACATTAAGGAACAAAGAGAGTCTGCTTATCCAAGATGGCGGTCTCCGTTATGTTACAGCGATCAGCTACACCGATTTCGTTCCTAAGCCACGTCGGTGAGTCTGTGTGACATCACTGAGGAAGGGGATGTGGGACTGAGACAGAAATTTACCACAAAAAAACAAACAATTGAGAGATTTCTCTTACCAGAAATCTTCAAAATACATTTATAGTGTAAAGTATACTTGTACTTCAAAGCATTGTGGCAGCGGGGGCGTGGTCGAGCGGGGGCGTGGTTGAACCCGCAGGTAACGCGTGATGATTCTCACCTGTGTCTCATTACCAGCAGTCTACTTATTTGTGTCTGTTTGTGCTCTCAGTGACTCCTGTAACCCGTGAGCGAGAGAGACAGATTGCGAGACCACCTGGCAGAGCTTGCAAGACACACACACACACACACACACACAACACACACACACACACACAGAGCAAGAAGCGTGAACTTGAACCAGATGGTGCGAAAGCCGCGGGTGTTTTCTGTTGAGTTTTGACGGTGTGCTGAAAAGCGCGGCCTGAATAAACGCGAGCCTGGAGCTCAGTTAAGCTTCCACCTGTCTCCCGAGTCGTCCTCCACCCCCTCACACACCGGGGTTCTACAAGCACACTTCAACTTGTACTTCAACTTGTACTTCTACTTCAAAGAATATTTACACTGGACATGACTAAAGAACTGGATGTATGTTTTAAACAAATTTAGGGAGAAAATGTTTGTGTGAAATCTTATATCAAAATATACTTCTACTTCAAACTGTATTTATACTATGAAGAATACTTCAATTATACTTATACTACCATGTATACTTACACTTAAAATAATACTTATACGTCAATATATACTTCAACTTGTACTGTAAATGTACTTATGTACAAATATACAATATAGACATGTACAAATTATACCACGTCTTGTACGTGTAAGCCTCATCAGCGAGTCTGTGTGATATCACTGAAGAAATGAGCGTTTGAGACAAATATTTAATATACACACAGCTAAAGAAAGGAATTCAGTTTGATTTATCAGACACCAGATTGATAAAAGTGTAAAGGGGGAAACTTACTGTCTAAATTTACTGTCTAAATTTAATTTCTTCACAGTTTCTTAAGTGTTAAAATATCTTAACGGCTCTCAGTACAGTTTCCGGCCCAAGGATCGAATCTAAGACTACACATAAACGAGATCTGTTATATTTAAGGGAAAAAGCATGCCACGACGTTCTGATATGAACATAATGGCTAAAGATGTAAATGTCCAAACGTCCAGTTTGTTCAGCGGACCTGGATGGTGATGATGGCGATCTTGATGATCTGCAGCATCAGCTTCCATGGCTTCCTGCCGCGAGCTCGGTATTTCTCGCAGGGGTTCATGAAGAAGTATTTGAGTTTCCTCCTGAAGCTCTCCACCTCCTGACGCTCCTGATGGGCCAGTGACTCCGCCCACAGCGAGCCGCCATTGCTGTTAAAATCGTTAAAGGCCAGATAGGAAGCTCCCAAGTCATCCATGTCTGGAAACACACACACACACACACACACACACACACAATCACTGATCACTGTATGTGTATGTGGGGCAATAGAGCAAAAATATCCTATGATACGTACAGTATTAAGATATAACATTAATAATGTAGGATAAATATCATAATGCATTAAATCAGGAGATTAGGACCCGCTGCTCTACAACTTCTGCTCTTAACATTATTTATTTTCTTTTTAATTTTGCATTCACATACACAGAGGTGACGATTTTACAACCTCGGCCATACAAACAATTATATTTATAAAAAAGTAAACTTACATGAATTATAATTTAATTTAGAATTAAAAACAAAATGAAAAATCAAAGTAAATAAATATTTATTATTATAACTTAATAAAAACTATAAAATAGCATTAAATATAAAAACCTCATTCTAAACAGATAGAGAGACAGAGAGAGAGAGAAAGAGAGAGAGAGTCTCAGAAACAAAGAAACGCTGATCTATTTGATTGTTTCTATTATTTTTTATCTTATGCTACTTCTGATATATAGGAATTTACATGCATGTAGTGAACTTTTAAAGCTAAACTGTAGCATTAAATACATATTAAAACCCTAAGAGTACCACCGCAGCGACAAGGAAAGGTACCCTTATCCAGGTCAGTACCCTTTTACTTTAAAATGCACGGCTCGATATCATAAAATCACCAAACTGTCAGAGGACACCAAAGTCTCGACTCTATCTGATAATAAACTCATAGCTGTGTGTGCAGTCTGGAGTTCACTCATGAAAGCTGGTGACTGAGACGAGTAATAAATAAATCCGATCCAATCCGATCTATCGAGACAGTAATAAAAAAATCCAATAAAAACAGTCATGAAGCTGAAGTACAGTTCCTGCTCGTGTATGCGAGGTAAAGATGCCTTGAGAGATTGGTGTGTATCTTCTGTCATATGATCTACTCCTTCAAAAGGTTGTCACCTGATCTGCAGGTTTATCTCACAGACACACACACACACACACACACACACACACACACACACGTCACCTGATTACACCTGAGAGCTCATGCACACCTTTACCTGTAGCATTTAAGAAGAAAAAAAGAAACTGTGGTTCTCAAAGTGGTCCAGAGGTCTGTGATTTTTTTATTTAAATATAAATAAATAAATAAATAAAGTCAGCTTGGACCTAATGCGTTCTGTCTGTGGAAATTTCCAGAATAAAAAGCTGTACAGTGATGATAAATAACCAAAATAGAGATTGTACACATTTAAACATACTAATATTTGAATTGTTGGATGTTTGTAAAATAAAATCTATCCTGTTAATGTGTGAAATTTCACCGTGTCACTTTTCTGAGGTCCTGCAGGCATCATATCATCTTTTATAACATTTATTTTAATTTTTTAAATAATTCCAAACTGAACTTAAAAGCTGCTGCTAATGTTTTTGACTAAACCTTTAAGATGTCTGCACTTTTACAGAGTGAAAAGTCTGAGTGTTTAATGCAAAGGTTCTGTTTTACTGGCCACCTGTATACTGCGATACACCTCGAGCACCTTCAGTATCAGACCCATCAGCTCCAGGGACGGTTCAGGAGGTCGACCTTCCCAACAGCCAGCACCCTGTACACCTGAACACCACTGACCGGGGCACTAAAGTGTGTTCGAGCCCTTTCCTGCACTGCTGCTACTCATCATACAGTACTGCACTGTACACCTGAACTCCTGTACACGCTCTGTAGAGCTCAGCTACTCGGCTCATCATCATCATCATCATCATTATTATTATCATTATTATTACTACTACTACTACTACTACAGTCATCATTCATCTTCCCTTCACTTTCACATTCTCTCTGAGCACTTGTTCATAGAGGATTATATTCACTTTATATCCTATACTATCTCTCTTTCAGAATTGTTCTTCCTGAATATGTTTGTTAGTTTTTATTATTTTCTGAATACTCTCTCTTGCACACTCTACTTTTTTGGATTGCTGCTGAAACCTGTGAATTTCCCTCTGGGATTAATAAAGTCATCTATCTATCTATTGGTTCATTCCCAGGTTAAAATGAATCAGTTGAACACTGAGGTTTAAACCCAGGAGTAAATGATGAAGCATGGAGAAACAGGAGACAGATCAGGAACAAGATCAGACCTGAGATCTGACCTGAACAGAGTTGAATAACAAACTGCATCTCCAGGCCAGTAACCCAGCCCTGCTCCTCCATCCCAGGAGAACCCAGCGAGCTGTGAGGGCTTCATTTCCCGGAAGCTGGAGCTGGTGGTGGAGCTGGTGGTGGAGGTGGAGGTGGAGGAGTCAGGGCTGAGGAGCAGAGAGGATCAGGTGCAGGTGACACTCACCTGCAGCTCATTTACAGCTGAGCACCACAGCAGCAGCAGCAGCAGCAGCAGCGACGCTTCTCCCAGAAAAACTCCTCTAACTCACTCAAGACGAAATTAAAGAGCGGAAAAGTCCCACAGCTCTGAAGTAGACATCCTCATCTGTCACTCAACACTTAACTCGACTCAATTCCGCTCCAAAATCTCACAAAAATCACGAAATCAGCGCCGAATCACTAGCCGCTCGACTTCACCAGCTGACAGATAAACACTACACCTACTGTACCGCGCGCGCGACTAAATGAAACCTTCCGGGGGCGGAGTCAAGCGCCTGTCAATCAAAGAATCAGCCCCGCCCACCCCTTAACAATGCTGTTGTAACCTTAGCAACCGTGTTGTTGCCGGAAACGCGAGTCATATTAGCAATGTTTGTGTAGAGTTTAAACGCACGTTTAAGAGGTAAATATCACTTTTAACTTCTTACACAATGTTACACAATGTTTTTTATGCTTTTATATAAAATAAATCATTAAAGTTAGCGCTTTATATTTAGATTTTAGTGTCAGGTTTCCTGGTTTATCCGTTTAGCTAACTGTGTAAAATAGTAACAATAGTCACTGATGTTTAACGTGAAATAAAACAGTCAGAAATCTAAAAACTCTGAAGCTATGAAAGGGTTAACAATCCATCATTCAGTTGCTTTGGTTATTTTATCTCATTATAATTTCATGTGACTTTTCTGTAAGAGCACATGTACCATCATATGAATGAATGAATTGATTAATTAACTAATTGATTAATTAATTCACTTATTCAAGACAACAAATAACAGATGTGTTCAAATGTGGATTCAAAACATTGCATTTAAACTACACTTAGAGTTGACCTGACACTATTTTTAAAATTATTTACTAGTATTTTCTAACTATAGCTCGATTTAGATATAATTTAGATTAGTTTTAGATTGACATTAATGCGAATAATTAAATAATAACTATAACTCTAAACATAATGACCTGCTCGGTATAAAATGCTTGGACCCCTGCAGGGTGCGTTAAGTTTCATGGCTCTAGATAATAAAATATTCCCTGTATTTTCCTTCAGTTCAGCTTTCTCTCAGGTGAAAAGGACATTAAAATAAAACTAAACACAGAGTCAGGCAAAAACTCTAACATTATAAGCAGCTGAAACTGTTTTAAAGTGGAGCGAAGAGGAAGATAAATAACTCTTTCATTTTAATCAATAAACAGCAAATGATTAGACAAGTGGTTACCTGGTACTATTCACTTTTATTTCAAAATGTCACAGCTGGTGGTTTTTTATTATTATTTATTTATCTGCTGTGATATTTAGTTATTAAGACGTTTTTTTAAACAAAGTGCTTTAGTGAAGTAATTGATAAAATAAAGACAGATATATATATATATCTATACATACAAATACATACAAACCCGATTCCAAAAAAGTTGGGACACTGTACAAATTGTGAATAAAAACAGAATGCAATGAAGCGGAAGTTTCAAATTTCAATATTTTATTCAGAATACAACATAGATGACATATCACATTTTCTCAGTTTAAACATTTATCATTTTAAGGGAAAAATAAGTTGATTTTAAATTTCATGGCATCAACACATCTCAAAAAAGTTGGGACAAGGCCATGTTTACCACTGTGTGGAATCCCCTCTTCTTTTTATAACAGTCTGCAAACGTCTGGGGACTGAGGAGACAAGTTGCTCCAGTTTAGGAATAGGAATGTTGTCCTGTTCTTGTCTAATACAGGCTTCTAGTTGCTCAACTGTCTTAGGTCTTCTTTGTCGCATCTTCCTCTTTACGATGCGGCAAATGTTTTCTATGGGTGAAAGATCTGGACTGCAGGCTGGCCATTTCAGCACCCGGATCCTTCTTCTACGCAGCCATGATGTTGGAATTGATGCAGTATGTGGTCTGGCATCATCATGTCGGAAAATGCAAGGTCTTCCCTGAAAGAGACGACGTCTGGATGGGAGCATATGTTGTTCGAGAACGTTGATATACCTTTCAGCATTGATGGTGCCTTTCCAGATGTGTAAGCTGCCCATGCCACACGCACTCATGCAACCCCACACCATCAGAGATGCAGGCTTCTGAACTGAGCGCTGATAACAACTTGGGTTGTCCTTGTCCTCTTTAGTCCGGATGACATGGCGTCCCAGTTTTCCAAAAAGAACTTCAAATTTTGATTCGTCTGACCACAGAACAGTTTTCCACTTTGCCACAGTCCATTTTAAACGAGCCTTGGCCCCGAGAAAACGCCTGCGCTTCTGGATCAGGTTTAGATATGGCTTCTTTTTCGACTCATAGAGTTTTAGCCGGCGACGGCGAATGGCACGGTGGATTGCGTTCACCGACAATGTTTTCTGGAAGTATTCCTGAGCCCATGTTGTGATTTCCATTACAGTAGCATTCCTGTATGTGATGCAGTGCCGTCTAAGGGCCCGAAGATCACAGGCATCCACTATGGTTTTCCGGCCTTGACCCTTACGCACAGAGATTGTTCCAGATTCTCTGAATCTTTGGATGATATTACGCACTGTAGATGACGATAACTTCAAACTCCTTGCAGTTTTTCTCTGAGAAACTCCTTTCTGATTTTGCTCCACTATTTTTCGCCGCAGCATTGGAGGAATTGGTGATCCTCTGCCCATCTTGACTTCTGAGAGACACTGCCACTCTGAGAGGCTCTTTTTATTCCCAATCATGTTGCCAATTGACCGAATAAGTTGCAAATTGGTCCTCCAGCTGTTCCTTATATGTACATTTAACTTTTCCAGCCTCTTATTGCTACCTGTCCCAACTTTTTTGGAATGTGTAGCTCTCATGAAATCCAAAATGAGCCAATATTTGGCATGACATTTCAAAATGTCTCACTTTCAACATTTGATATGTTATCTATATTCTATTGTGAATAAAATATAAGTTTATGAGATTTGTAAATTATTGCATTTCTTTTTTATTCACAATTTGTACAGTGTCCCAACTTTTTTGGAATCGGGTTTGTATGAAAAGAATAAAATGAAATGAAGTAAAATCAGAGAATAAGGTCCACTAGATAACAGATAAAATTGTCATGAATAAAAATAATTAAATGTTTAATCTAAAACTGTATTTTTTTAAAAGTTATTATAGAGATGCAGCTGATCCGATCCTCAGGATCAGAACCGAGCCGATACCAGCGAATAAAAACAGTGGATCGGATATCAGAGAAAACAATTTTCAAATCGGATCCTGTAAAGCTGTACAGTTGTTATAAGGTTTCCTTCATTATTTCACATTAAATACTTCAGATGGCACAGATCTGATACCCAGGATCAAGATCAGGTCCAATCAAGATCAAAATTAGTGGATCAGATATCGAAGAAATACAGAATGAATCTAATCCGATCCTGTAAGAAATGGGAAAGATCGGAATTGGATTTGGGAAAAGACTTTTTTTTTTTTTTTGGAACTGGAAATGTTTGCATATAAACAGGTTTTTTGTTGTTGTTGTTGTTAGGATTGATTTTATTACATTATTTATATTTTTTTACATTTATGAGTTTGTTATATTTAAAGTGAGTGATTTTTGAGTGAAAGAGTTGACGTGAATATTAAACAGCTGGGATTTTGTGTCATTGTGTTTTCAGGTGTATATTTTTAAGGAAATAAATTTTAACATAAATAATTTTAAAGCTTTGTAGTTTTGATATATATATTTTTTTAATAATCTGGCTTGTGTGTGGAAATCGTCTGATTCTCACGGTTTCAGTATCAGTATCGGAAAGAAGAAGTGGTATCGTGTCCTCTCTAACTTGGTGGTGTTTTGGTTTGTAAGTGAATTTCAGCTCTTGTGTCTGAAACCGAGTGCCAGAATGCGGGTGTGTAAATGTGTGTAATGAGATCTTTGACCACTAGATGTCGCCATGTCCGTGTGTTTGCCTCCAGCACTGTTCTAAGAGCTTCAGCAGTGTGTGTGTATCTTCTGTTTCAGCAGATATGAGTGCAAAGAAACCCAAAAGCCCTGTGAGCAAAGGGAAAGGCAAAGGCAAAGGTAAGAGTGTGTGATTAGTTTAGCACTAAATAGATCCTCTACACACACTCCCAGAGCGTTTCACATCCTGTTCTTTTTTTTTTATTTTTAGATAAGAAGAATGATTTATCTTCATCATCAGAGGAAAAGAAAGAAAGCTCTGCACCAGGGAGAGAAACAGAAACAGGTAAAGGGCTGGAAAGTTTTTTTTTTATTGTTTAGTAATAAGACCAAGCCCAAAGAGGAACCAGCACAAGCTGAGGTTTTAGTTTATTTTCATCCTGGTGTCTAGAGCTGTCATGGTTTCTCCGCCTGTACAACCTCCTCCGTGTCGTGCTCTTGCAGGAAATGAATCAACACCGGGGTGGTGTGACGAGGCAGAGTTACACTTGCTTTATTCCTCTTACACCACAGCAGTTTGTCAACGATTATTAAGTTCTTATTTATTAAGAAAGACACATTACCTGTGAACGTTGCAAAGCGCCGACACTGGAGACTCCTTCCTCGCATAATTGTTCAAATAAATTACAGAAAACATCACCATATCAACGATTTTTTTTAAATCTGTTTATGTGAATGAGCTGTTACTATAGAAACCGTAACGTATCAGAGCGAGCGCATTAATACAAACCTGCGATTTGCAGCTGCACTACAGTCAGAGCTGCTGCTCTAGAAAACTAATCAACACCTTCTGACAAGCTGCTGTTCTCCTGAGGAGTGTGTGTGAGAAACATCACTGATCTTATGTATGATGTACAAAACCTGTGATGTCATGTGTAAGGTATAGGATAGTGCACACACACACACACACACACACACACACCTTGAGGTTATGCTTTTTAGCTCACACCCCTGTATTGTGTTTCAAACCTCCTCTGGTGGTCTCACAGCATAATGAAGGTGTGTAAGTAAAATACTCTCTGTCTTGAAGAAGTGGCTCGTGTTTCTGTTTCTCTCCACCCGAGTGTGTATCCGTGTGTTTCTTCCTTCTCTGTTCTTAATTTCCTAAATACATAATATAATAATCTACGCTTAGGTTTCTCTCAAACATTCAACCAATCAACAAACAGAGATAAATATTATAGTCCACGTGGTGTAAGAGCCATAAGTTATTTCTATACTGTCTTTATACAGATGTGGCTTTATTAACTGTTAATAATAATGTGTACTGTAATATTTTAAATGTTTCTGAAAAGTTTGAAATTGAAGCCCCAGTAACATTGCTTCATCGTGGTGATGTCACTTCCTGTAATGACCGTTAGTTTACGAAATGTAAGATTGGAGCAGCAGTCTTTTGACCGTGTAACTTTTTTCCAGTTAATTTGTTAATAAACGTTCTTAAAAGAAGTTACTGGAACGTCGAATTCAGCTCACGCTCACAAATCACAGAGCTGCAAAGAAAAAATAAAATAATTGGATCGATCTCTATTTCACATGGTTTTAAAGATATATTTTTGATGCAGATTTCTCAAAATAAATTTATTTTAGTTAAAGTTTGTCTCTCGTATTTTCAGTGTAAGATTAAGCTAATTAACCACAAAAATAATTCATAAATCAGATGAGTTTTTTTTTTGTTATAAAAGTTTAAAATTTCATGATCAATTTAATTTACAGTAAAATTAATCTAGGTTAGTGTGAGATTTTTCCCCGTAACTTTTTTAACCCATTCTTACCAGGGGTGCCAATAATTTTGGAGCTGACTGTATGACTGTATCAGGAGCTCTTAGTTAACAGTAACAGTAAGTTTGAACATCTCGCACTAGTTCTTCATTAAACTAATCCCCATTCTCTCTCTCTCTCTGAGGACTCGGCCACGCCCCCTACAGGAAGTCGTTTGTAAGCGTGCGTCTGTATGCTGTATTTTTTTCCTCTCCTGCGGCTTCTCATCAGCAGTGTAGCGTACAGACTTCTGAAGAGGCCTCACAGCAGCCTGTCATTACGCTAAGCCATGTTTATGTGGTGTGTGTGTGTGTGTGTGTTCAGTCTCACACAGAGTGGTGTGTTTACACCTGACGCTCGTCCTAATACGTTATCGTTTCTATAGTAACAGCTCGTTCACAGGAAATTGTACAGCAGATGCTCCACATAAAAACGTGTGTAATCATTGATATGGTGAAGTTTTCCTTTAAATGTAACATGTATGGAAGGAGTCTCCAGTGTCAGCGCTTTGTAACAGTCAAAGCTGTAACTTTAAGTTTTGCGACATCTTCAGGACAGAGGAGTTTACGCTTCTTTGCGGTTTCTCACTAACAGATAAAGACAAGCTGCGTTTATTTTTTTTTTTGTTTTATTAACTTCAAGAGAGAGAGAAAAGAGAGGCAGGTGAGGGAACGACTGTTTATAGCTGCTATAACGTAAGCGTCAACAGGAACTAACTTATTTCCACAACATTATATGTAACTGTAAACGGATAAAAAAGTATAATCCGTCATTCTTAATAAATAATCATTGTCTTTGTTGGTAAATTGCTGATGTATAAGAGGAATAAAACACTTAGGAATGTGATGTTATATTAAAATAATCAGCTTTAGGGAGGTAACAGTAACGCCTCTCTCTCACACCACACCACTGTTGATTATTTTTTTAAAACAGCTCAACACTGAGTGTGTTATTCCTTACGTAACACAGAGGAGTGTCCTCACTGAACTCACTTCCTTCTGTTCATGAACCTGACAGCTTTGTTTCTGTTATTAATAATATATATTTTCATTTCTATTCATTTTTTTAAAGAGAGAGAGAATAGTTCCAGCACTGTTTCGGAGCAGATGATGGAGATCATTGTTCTTTTAGTCAGACTCATGTTTGTGTTCTCGCTCCGTCCTCAGAACACCCGGACTACATCTGCCCTCTGGTTCTAACCTCGGCCACGCAGGAGCTGTTCGGCTGCCGAGCCAACGAGGACGTAACGGGTGAGAACCCCTACAAGCTGCTGAGGAAAGACGACATCATCCAGGACATGAGAACCCGAGCGGCCGTGTCAGACTTCAGCCCCATCAAACAGGCCGTGCTGGTGAGAACGTTCACTTATCCGCTCGCTCTGCCCGCTTCTCTTCTGAAAACAACACAGCAGTAATTCCAGAGGAGTTTATTTACAGTGTTTACACTCATCAGCCATAATATTAAAACCACCTGCCTAATATTGTGTAGTTCCCCCTTATGCTGCCAAAATGTGATTCATCAGACCCCCCATATATAGGACACCCCACAAGACCTGCTGTTATGGAGATGCTCTGACCCAGTGGTCTATCCATCACAATTTGGTGCTTGTCAAAGTCACTCAGATCCTTACGCTTGCCCATTTTTCCAGCTTTAAACACATCATCTTTGAGAACTGACTGTTCACGTGCTGCTTAATGTATCCCACCTCTTGACAGCTGCCAATGTAACGAGATAATCAATGTTATTCACCTCACCTGTTAGTGCTTTTAATGTTATAGCTGATCACTGTACAGTGTGTGTGTGTGTGTGTGTGTGTGTGTGTGTGTGTGTGTGTGTACAAATATCTTTTGTGCAAAGCTCACTTTACACAAAAGATATTTCGACCCAACTGGAAAATACATTTCTTCTTGTTTTTGACACAGAATGCTTTCAGTGAACACATTCATCAAATATTGTTGCGTAGATTTTTCACTCTTTTTCTACAAGCCTGTAAAAAACATGCAGATATTAAAAACACATAATAGTACATTAAATGCCTTTACAACACCAGTAGCTTTAATATCCTTATAAACATGTCTTTAAAAACACTGTATAGTATGTTTAATTTCTTTAAAACATCTTATAATACCTTTACTTTCTTCAAAAACACCATACAGTACTTTTAATATCTTTAAAACATCATATAGTACCTTTAATGCATTTAAAACATCATACAGTACCTTTAATGCATTTAAAACATCATATAGTACCTTTAATGCATTTAAAACATCATACAGTACCTTTAACGCATTTAAAACATCATATAGTACCTTTAACGCATTTAAAACATCATATAGTACCTTTAATGCATTTAAAACATCATATAGTACCTTTAATGCATTTAAAACATCATATAGTACCTTTAATGCATTTAAAACATCATATAGTACCTTTAATGCATTTAAAACATCATACAGTACCTTTAATGCATTTGAAACATCATATAGTACCTTTAATGCATTTAAAACATCATATAGTACCTTTAATGCATTTAAAACATCATACAGTACCTTTAATGCATTTAAAACATCATACAGTACCTTTAATGCATTTAAAACATCATACAGTACCTTTAATGCATTTAAAACATCATACAGTACCTTTAATGCATTTAAAACATCATACAGTACCTTTAATGCATTTAAAACATCATATAGTACCTTTAATGCATTTAAAACATCATACAGTACCTTTAATGCATTTAAAACATCATATAGTACCTTTAATGCATTTAAAACATCATATAGTACCTTTAATGCATTTAAAACATCATACAGTACCTTTAATGCATTTAAAACATCATATAGTACCTTTAATGCATTTAAAACATCATACAGTACCTTTAATGCATTTAAAACATCATATAGTACCTTTAACGCATTTAAAACATCATATAGTACCTTTAATGCATTTAAAACATCATACAGTACCTTTAATGCATTTAAAACATCATACAGTACCTTTAATGCATTTAAAACATCATATAGTACCTTTAATGCATTTAAAACATCATACAGTACCTTTAACGCATTTAAAACATCATACAGTACCTTTAATGCATTTAAAACATCATATAGTACCTTTAACGCATTTAAAACATCATATAGTACCTTTAACGCATTTAAAACATCATACAGTACCTTTAATGCATTTAAAACATCATACAGTACCTTTAATGCATTTAAAACATCATATAGTACCTTTAACGCATTTAAAACATCATATAGTACCTTTAATGCATTTAAAACATCATATAGTACCTTTAATGCATTTAAAACATCATATAGTACCTTTAATGCTGATATTTTGCATGAGATGAAGCCTTGAAAAAGTGAACTTGATAGCAACCAAGTAAGGAATAAAATACTCCATGTTGTGCTTTTATAGGAAAATAATCAACAACGGTGTGATGTTCTGAAGTGTTTTATTCCTCTTATACCACAGTGATTTGCCAAAGATTCAATTTTGTTATTTGTTAAATAACTTTGTCATACTTTTTATCCATATATAGTTACAGTTAATGTTGTGGAGCCTCTACAAAACAAGTTTTAATCTACATTAAAGCAGCTATAAACAGTCGTTCCCTCACCAGCCTCTCTTTATTCTCTCTCTGGACGCTAATAAAACAAACTAAAAAACACAGCTATACTATGATACAGACCTTTATACTGTGTGGTCATGTCAGTGTATGAAGCAGTGTGTGTGTGTGTGTGTGTGTGTGTGTGTGTGTGTGTAGGATTATCCAGAAGACGAGATGCTGCTGGTGTTGGATCGGGACTTCACCTACGGCCAGTGCTTTTACCTGGTGCTCACGGTGGAGGCTAAACAGAGCATGCTGGCGGTGAGGAGACGTTTCTTGAAGAAAAGGAAAACATGGCAAAAAACATTGTTAATTCCAGTCTGTGTGTGTGTGTGTGTGTGTGTGTGTGTGTGTGTGTTCAGCCCCCAGCAGTGACGGAGGAACAGAAGGATGAAGGTGGAGAGGAGTTAGAGGAGGAGCAGAAGAGTCCTGAGCCCCGGCACTGGGTTTCACTGGGAAGCGAGAAAGAGATCGAGGAGGAGTCGACTACACACACCAGAGACAAAGTACGACGTGATGAGTACACAACACACACACAAACACACACACACACAAACACACACACACACACACACACACACACACACACACACATACACTGCATCCAAAATACACACTGCCTACAGGACTAACACAAAAATCATTAGACAGAAGGTTATATTCACACACACTGTGTCTTCTGTTCAGCTCCACTATAAGATATCGCGGGTGAGACGAGAGTTTGGGGCTCCGGTGCACTTTTCTGACCTCAGCGCCGTGGAGACGAAGGGCGCCTACACCGAGTGCACTTCCTACCAGGACAAGAGCTTTAGCATCACGAAACTGGAGCAGAACTGCGGGACTCAAGCCATCGCTAACACCAAGAACTCATCCTCACAGACCATATGGTACATTTCCACACCTACTGTAGTGCCTTTAATACCGTTTAAAAACACTTTATAGTGCCTTTAATGCCATTTAAAAACACTTTATAGTACCATAAATCCCTTTAAAACACTTTATAGTACTATAAATGCCTTTAAAATGTGTCATAGTGCCTTTAATGCCATTCAGAGCACCTTTAAAGGCCTTTTAAGAACACCTATAATACCTTTAATGCCTTCAAAACATAGTACCTTTATATGTCTTTAAAAACACATAAGAACCTCTTATAGTACCTTTAGGTTCTTTAAAAACATTAAAGGCATTTAAAACAACTGATCCTGTACCTTTAATATCCTTATAGTACATGAAATGTTTTTAGAACACTATATAGTACCTTTAATTTCTTTAAAAAAACACCTTATTGTACCTTTATTACCGTTAAAACACCTTGTAATACTTTAAATGCTTTTAAAATCACCTTGTACTACCTTAAAAGCCTTTAATACACCTGATACTACCTGTAATATTCTTAAACACACTTTATAGCGCTTTAAAGGTGTGTAAGAACACGCATAATACCTTAATGTGTTTAAAACCCCTAATAGCACCTTTATTGCCTGTAAAACATCATATAATATCTCGAATGTCTTTAAAACACATGATAGTGCCATTACCTTCCTTACAAACACTTTATTGTACCTTTATTACCTTTAAAACACCTTATAGTACCTTTAATGCTTTTAAAACCACCGTAGAGTACCTTAGGTTGTTCTGAAACTTTAAAAATCACTGCACACGTCCATATTTTTGGGGAAATTCCCGACAAAGTCAGTGTGTGACATAAACACCAGTGATATTTACAGAAAAAAATGCATGAAGACACCAAAAGTACTTCCTCGATCATCATAGCCATTCCAACACCTGCTCAAACAGATGGAAGATCATAAAACATCTGCTTCAAGGCATGGAGAAAATCACATCACAAGCCGTGCATAAAACATGATTATGGTTTTAAAGGTTTTCATGAAACAGCCAACAGGCTCCAGGATTGTGAAGGATCTTTCTCTGAAAAAAAAAAAAAACTGTCAGGACTGTGTTTCGGGGAAAAGTTCAAATGAGCCGTGTGTTTAACAGGAAATACCCAAAGAACATGTGGACCCAGTACGAACCTCAAGAACTTAACGAGGAGGAGAAAGAAAACATCCTGCAGTTGGAGAACCTGAAGAACTTCCTCAGCTCCAGCGCTGACAGGCGAGAACGTTTAGTAATAAATACTCATCAGCGCTCAGGGCTTATGTCTTTCAACATTATCCACTTGACGTGTGTGTGTGTGTGTGTGTGTAGGATTGAAGTGGTCATACAGCAGAACAGCATGATGGATGTGTTTGTGGATGAAGTGTGTGTGCTGGAAGAGGACAGTGTGTATGAAGGGAAAGCCGACACACACCTGAAGGTGTACCAGACGTTCACCGAGCTGCGCTACAGCAAGAACAAAGTCATCAGCTACATCAGCTGGCATCCCACTATCAGCGGTATCACACACACACACACACACACACACACACATACACACACACACACATTGATCTGAAAACTCCAACACAATGTGAAATCATTCTACACACACAAAGACGTGTGTGTGTGTGTGTGTGTGTGTGTGAGACAGGTGTCATA